>NC_136059.1:1790017319-1790315029 GCF_964261635.1 Lissotriton helveticus | reverse complement strand
CCTGGAATTGTTCAAAGATTTCTCAACTTTATCTATCTGCGCACTGGCCATTCACCATTGCTACAAGTTTGTTAGAGTTTCAAATAGTTTCTTTATCAAACCATTAAAATATGTAAGCCTCAATTTTGGTACATAAAAACAGGTGATATGAGAGAAAAAAACACATGGGAAGCAGTGTGAACCTGAGATGGTCAACAACATTTGGATTTAGAAATGTTGAGACTCCTGAGCCTGTGTGGGCTCTTGGTGCACTTAATCGAACCGCCAGCCTAATTGAAGATACCAAAGCTGCTTCAATAGTGACAGAGCATTTTGAAATGCTTGTTCCCAGGAAGGCAACGTTTTTAAATGTATCACCTGTCACAGGATGAATTCCTAAAGAACTGAGGGGCATATTACCAACGATTAGCGATATTTATCGCTAACGATGCTTAGCAACAAATTTTTTAACGCTAAGCATCGCCGGAAATTATTGCAGAGATAACTTGCTATTAGCAAGGTTTATCTCAGAAGTGATAAAAATCCTCGCGCTAACTGCCAAATGAGAGATTATCGCTGGAAAACCAACGATAATCTCTCGAAGTTTGGCGTTAGCTTGATGATAGGGGCTCACAAACTTAGCCATGATATCCACCTTTCATAGGATATCATGGCTAAGTCAGGAAAATACCAGGTGTAAAAAAAAGCAGTGCTAACCGCGGTTAGCGCTGCTTTTTTTATCACTAACAGGGTTAGCAAAATCCTTGATAATAGGAGAAATGTCGCTTAACAACATTTCTCCTATTAATTTTCTATGGAACGCCCCCTTTGCATTTCATTAGAGAAGCAAGGGGAAGCGTAGAGAAAAAGGGTGCTAACATGCGAATTTGCGTGTTACCACCCTGTTGCTGATAGGGAGATAATTTTATCCCCGCTTTCTTGGCTTTTAAAGCCAAAAAAGCAGAGATAAATCTCTTGATAATATGCCCCTGAGTGCATCTACATTCGCTCCCTTGCAGAAAAAAATACATTTGGATCCTGCCATGCTCAATAAATTCTGACCCATTATGGTCCGTCGATGACCATCAAAGATCTTGTAAAGAGTGGAAGTTGAACTATGTGGTACTTTCTTGATGATGAAAACATTTTACTCTCAATTGCGATAGGCATGCAAATAGCACCATCTCTCACGTGCAAATTGTACACCCGGTAGATAGTAATTGCATAGGCTTTGGTATTTATGAGGTGCCAATATGCCACCTTTATGCTTTGTGAGCCTCAGAAAGGGGCGTAATGTTCAAATAAGTGTGTGACATTCCCCATACTGATAGGTGACAGGTTTTATGTAGTGAAAAATGGGCGACATAAACCCCTCAGCATGTGCAATTTGTGCCCGGGGTGTACTACTGAGTCAAGACAAACTGGTGCTTTCACACAACTTGGTATCATCTCATCAGTTAGAATCAGGGCATTGGACCTTTTAATCTGGTCAGTAGACCATTGCGTGGACCAGATATTTTTTATTGGTGACAATTTTAGATGTGGCATAGTGGCTCAGGCTAGTTAACATTTTCCCTATGTGTTCATCTTGATGGTCCTGCCAACAGCAGTCAACATTGTGTACTTCTCCCACTTTGAGCTTTGCCAGTTCTCAGTAGTGTGTTTCTCAGCTTTAAGTGCAGACTGACTTCCATCATCTATTGTTTTAGCCGAACAATGAGTCAAGATGGGGTCCATAGTATCCAGCTGCGTACAAGTGACTGTGGAACCCCCTCTCTCTATACGATCTACTTCAAGCCACTGGTGGACCTTCTGTCAATAAGATTTTTCTTTTTCACTAACTGATAAACTTCAAGTTTGGAATACTGTCTCACTGGAAATTTAGGAGACATTCCTCAACCTTTGGCGAGCCCAATAAATGTTCCTGGTTGCTTGACATGTACTCGTTTTTTGTCAATCGTCCACTAACACAGATTGATTCACTGAAGGTCTTTGGTGCCATGAGGCAATTTACTTCGCTATGGGTGCCCCTTGAATGACAAACTTAAATGCATTTTTTAGATTCTGGGATTTTTTTAGGCTAATATTTTGTTTTTTATTTAGATTTTTTCAACTTTGCAGTGTGAACATAAACATCCTTAATCTACAGTAGCCAAATGAAATTCTGTTGGTTTAAAAACATCAATATTCCATATTTTGCTTCTTTGGGGAATACGAAAAAACTGTCTCTGATAGGACTATAAGGGAAATAGGTATTTTAAAAATGTTTTCAAGTCATTTTCTCTTTTTCCCAATGAGCTCACATGAAGGTCTCAGTGAGAACAAATACACTGTTCTGCTCCTCGTTTGGAAGTGAATGGGCTGTGTTTTACATAGCAAATACTACTGATGTAATACATAGAAGGGACTGAAGGCATTAGGTGAAAAAGCAATTTGGAGAGGATCACTCAGAATATCATGAAGTGGGGAAGCAAGGATTCTAGCACAAGTCTTGAAGAACCACACCCCATAGGTTATCAACTAAAGTACAAGTCTTCCCAGAAGCATGCAATTCTACTGGAGTAAGATAAAGGGGTGAACTGCGGGATCCCTGCATGGGGAGAGCAATGTGGCCGAAAGTTTCAGGACTGGCTGCTGAATGTGCTTGGTGTTAGCAAAGCAAATGGATAAACCTTCAGACAAGATATGGGGTCAGGATTGGAAACAAAACACCACAGAAGTCAAGTGAGTGACTGGGCAAGCAGCATTCAATTCTCTCTGCCACTGAAGGACCTAAGTTAAACCTAGGCTAGGAAAACATAATTTAAAAGGGCAAAATCCAATTTCTGACAGAAACTATAGGAATCTACACTGGCTAACTGGATTCGTAGTGTTTCCAAATCTAGTAGGAATTACACGTTTGGCAGCGTTCCAGGGAATGTCGACCTGTAAAGGTTTTTTTTTGCCACCGTATTACACTGAATGTGTGTGTGAGATGTGCTGAGAGAGTTCCACATCAGAACTCCTTCCACTGATTGTACTGCACGTATTCAGAGCGAATATTCTCATTTCCGCCTTCCAAGTGCGAACCAGGTATTATCATTAGACCGTATTTACTGGTTTTATAGTATTTAACCATCTCTCAAAAGTTATCAACAGCCTCATAGCCCTTTCCTTAAAAGTTGCCTTATCTCAAATGTATACATACTTGACAGATCTCGGTCAATCTGTCATAATCTGGGGGTGTCAACTTGCAACTACTTTCTACAGATTTCCCTTCTGGCTAACAAAATCTTATAAAAGAGCAGACTACTCTGCTCCTCGTTAAATAGATTATCCTTCATGTCATTACATTTACATCCAATACAAAAAGAAAACTAGATTAAGGCTTACCTGGTTATCAAGATCTAGAACTGCTGTCAATACTTCTCTACCTTGACTATGCCTACTCCTTAGGGAGTCAATAATTTGTGCCACTGTCCCAGCTCTGCGGCCAAGCTCCATCCTGGCTCTCTCAGCAGGATGTATATGGATGAGGGTAATGCACTCAAGTTCTGCAAGTTTTTACATTTAATCGGTATGTGTGCAGCACCAGATTAGTGCCTGCTAAACTTTTTATAAACTATGAATATGGCCTGGGATCGCTAGATCTCCAGGACTCCGGTGCGCACTACTTTTGCTCGTTATAACAAATGAAACCAATAGTCCATGTTAAACTGTTGTTTTTACATCAAACAAGTTTTTAGTCAATGCGAATTCATTCATATCATTTTTTCATCAAAATAATTGCATCAGAATAATCCAAAATTCATTTACAATTGTAAAACACAAAACAAAGGACCTACCTTTGTAAGCACGTACCGAACAAACGAATTGGAAACTGAGATAGCCTTTTTTAAATTCATGAGGGTTTTGCGATTAAAATACTTTTTCACCATTCTCAATCCCATTGAATCGCCAGATAATGTAGCTGAACAATTTAAACCAAAAAGTAGCTTTATGGCACCAGTTTCTCATAAAAGTTTAGATTTATTTGAAACACTTGTTAAGGCCGATATGACAAAAATCCGATACAATAGCAAATTAAAAAATCTAACACGCGCAGAACAAAGTGCCTTACGAAATCTAAGCAACAACAAGGAGATAACTATTCAAAGGGCTGACAAAGGGGGAGGCCTTGTCATCATGGACACTGAATTTTATATCAGAAAAGGCAACGAGCATGTACAAGACACTGACATCTACCAGAAACTTTCTCAAGATCCGACAAATAAGATATGCCAGATGTTGGATTTGATTTTGGATAAAGCAGAGGAATCAGGCTGGATCACATTGACAACAAAAAGGTACCTTAGACAAATTTACCCGAGGAGACCAAAAATCTACTTCTTACCCAAAGTGCACAAACACTTATCCAATCCTCCCATCAGGCCTATTGTATCCGGCTGTTCGTCTATTTTTGAAACCTTGGGCATCTTTATAGATACGCATATGCAAACATTCATGCAAAATTGGCCCACATACTTGGAGGACACATCACATTTTCTAAGAAGCTTGACCTCTATTAATCTTGATGAACATCAAAATCTGACTCTTTGCACAATTGACGTTGTATCATTATATACATCAATTCCACATAAATTGGGCCTAGAAGCCATGGAATGGGCATTGCTGAAGATGGACAAACCAATAGAAACTAAGTATTTAATCATGCAATTGTTGGAGTTTTGCTTGTATAACAGTTATTTCAGTTGGCAAAATGAATATTACACCCAGCTAAGTGGCACGGCCATGGGTTTCCCTGGAGCCTGTATCTACGCCAATATATTTATGGCTAAACTGGAATGTGAATACATACTGGAAGACAGCACATGGAATGAAGGTATCCTATACTACAAAAGGTACATAGACGATATTTTCCTAATTTGGAAGAAACCACTAATAGATTTACAGAGAAACATCAACAGCTTAAATTCAGTGAATCCAAGAGTTAAGTTCACTAGCCAAATAAGCAGTACGACAATTCCATTTTTGGATGTAACAGTGGGAATAAAGGGAAAGGTCATCGTCACAGAACTATATAGAAAACCTACTGACAAAAACACATCACTACAATATGGAAGCTTCCATCCAATGACTCTAAAGGATAATCTTCCAATATCTCAATTTATGAGAATAAAAAGAATCTCATCTGATCAAGCAGACTGCACAAAGAAATTTGAATTTCAAAAGCAATGCTACCTCGAAAGAGGATATCCGGAAAAACTTATCATCAAGCAAATGGAAAGAGTAAAAGTTATACCACGAGGAGAGTTATTGCAAAAAAAGATAAAAGTTGAAAACAAAAGAATGGTCTTCACATCCAAATACTCTACCGCTTCAAGAGACATCAAAAGAACTATAAGTAAAAGATGGGATATTTTACAAATGGAGAGTGATTTCGGAATACTATATGAGCAAAAGCCATTGTTTGCCTATAAGAGATCCCAAAACTTAAAAGAACTTCTCAACAAATCAGAAAAAATCGAATCTTGTCATGAAACTTTCAAAGGCACAACGAAATGCTTTAATTGCAAAAACTGCAATAACGTAATCACAGGGAACTCATTGCAACATCCGCAGACAGGAGAAAAAATCAAATTAAGGCATTCAGCAAACTGCAATGCAGAACACGTCGTATATTCAATTAAGTGCCCCTGTGGGCTAATATACGTTGGCAAAACAGACAGGAGACTGAAAATCCGTTTATCAGAGCATAAGAGCCGAATTCGCAACAAAAACATGACATCTCCACTTGCAAAGCATTGGGCCGAAAATAATCACACTATAGCTCAAATACGCTTTCAGATAATCGAGCAGGTTCCACAACGATTGGGACTAGACAACGCTAAAGCTTTACTTAGGAGGGAAATTTACTGGATCCGCAAACTTAAGACTGTGGCCCCGAATGGGCTCAACGATAAATTGGATATGATATGTTTTTTATGACCTATGGTCCTAATAAGACTCTAAACAATCAAAGTTCCAGACATGAACTCAAATATAGAGCCACCACAAGTAGCTAGTAACAATACTTCATCCTATGTATAAACGTAGATAGCTACAATCTTCAAAGGAGAAACTAACACAGTGTTACACAATCACAGGTCGTGATAATGAGCACCATGAACATTTTTTCAATATTATAATTTATTATTAATGTACAATAAGTATATGAATTTCTATGGGTATCAAAAGTTGACATGAAATGAATATTCCATATGTGCTCAACATGAAGATCAGCATTACCTTTTTTCTATTTTATCTCTATTTTTTCTGACTTTCATCTTTCCTCATAATTTGCTTTTCTGACTGTTCACAAAATGCAGTTTTTCAATTCCGATGTAGACACATAACTGGAACACTGGCAATTAATAATGCCAGGAATTAACTCGATAAGTTAATACATTATAATTGGGGTATCATTAAACCCCAATCCATAGCCATTCATTCTAATCTTTTCGCTCACTTAGTTCATAAGATGCATTATTAGCAATGAATACTAATTCACTATTCACAACCTCCCTCTATTATAATCGCGAGCTACACCATTCCACTATGGCCGCCAAGATTCCTTCTTCGCCCTTAGTCTCTCTTCTATATCGATTAAGCAAGCTCGACATAGCTAAAGGACCACGGGCGCCAACGCGCTATCATCACAACTCGCCGGTCACAGAATGAATATGGAGTTGATTACAACGCCGTTTGGTAAGCCCTAAATGTTAACCCGCGCTTTACGGGATTGACAATAATAATCTACGACAATCCGCTAAAACATGTATTATCTCACTTCTCTTTTAGCGTGAGAAGGATTAGAAAGACGTTAGCGAGCCATTAGACACAAAACTCTGAACTCGCAGGTAAATGTTTACTTAACATTGCATAATTCAATTGCAAACTACCCATGCGTAAAATAGTTCATGATACCACTTTCACCCGTTTAAACCCAATAGATTCCACCATTTTGGCTACGTGATTTAAACCGAACAGGTGAGGCAAGTGTTTTTATGTAAATACTCAAAAAATAAGCACGAAGAGGAACCTTCTCTTATTTATATGCCTTCGACTCATTTACAGATTATCTGGTTCTATCCGGAAATACAGGTATTTACTGCGACCTATATCTTAACATAACATATAGATACATACTGATTTAGCATACACTCTTACTCTTTCGTTTCCTTGATCCTCTAGATTCAAAAATTTCAAACCACAACACTTACACACTAAAGACAACCAATTACCAGGGTAAGGTGATCTATACATCACTCTAAATGTAATTGACAGATTCCTTTTTGTAATAACATCAATACTAATAAGAGCTTCCTATTCTCTCCTTTTTCTTCTTCTTTTTCCTTCTTTTTTCTTTAGACCCCTGACGAAGGGGTGCCAACCCCGAAATGCATTGGGTTACAAGTGTAATTGTGTTGTATTGATTTGTGTTTTACAATCTACTGATTTGTGTTTTACAATTGTAAATGAATTTTGGATTATTCTGATGCAATTATTTTGATGAAAAAATGATATGAATGAATTCGCATTGACTAAAAACTTGTTTGATGTAAAAACAACAGTTTAACATGGACTATTGGTTTCATTTGTTATAACGAGCAAAAGTAGTGCGCACCGGAGTCCTGGAGATCTAGCGATCCCAGGCCATATTCATAGTCTCTCAGCAGGATGCCATGTTCCCAACCCCATAGATGACCATTTCTTATCGTCCATCTGTAAAGGTTGGTGAACGCCCAAAAACTCATGTTTGTTCTACTCACCAACCTTTTGCCAGATGCATCCTATGCTGGGAACGTACATCAAGGATGTACCCCTGGCAAGAGTGGAATTAACTGCACTTTCATGGTAGGCAAGGGAAGGGAGCACCTCCAGAAATTATGGTAGGGCGGTGAAAGGGGTTTCTCTATGAGGAAAATATTTTCTGGGTGAAGTAAAAAAAATAAACATAGAAAAGAGTGTACAATTTCAGTAGTGCTCCACATCTGTGTCATTCATAGCTAACCAGAAGTTCTTCTAAAATTCTTTCTGAATTTCAAAAGAGTCAAAGATTTGTTCCAAACTAACCTTACATTTTGTGAACTGAACCATAAATAAAGAACGCATTTGTTTCTGAAGGAATAAATATGTTTAACTTGAAAATTCAGTTTGATCTATCCACACATCCCCTTTTGGCTACGATAAAGTAGGTAGTGATGATGGGATGTAAATACAGCATAAAAGTTCCATACACAAATCCTGAAATCAATAACATTTATTAAGCAAATACAGAATGCACCACATTAATCAGGTGCGTGTAGAGACCTATTGCCTTGGGCTCTCACCCTCCTGTTCAGCATTGTGTTGCTTCCAAGCTAGACCATACTATATAAATCCCCCTATATGCATACATACAGGTGCTATGCAGAGACCGTGGACTCGGAGAGGCCAACACAGAGTGCACTATACACGTGCAACCATTTGATCCTTCTCGGCATCCATACTCTCATATTGAAGTATGTCTGCGGCCGGGCACTGGCCTTGATCCCATTAGTAAACACAATCACTTTTCTCTTTGAATGGATGGCTGTGCAGAGGACAATCCCTCGCTGGAGACCCGGGCCCAGCCCTCCCCTCCACGCGCCTCTTTCTTGCACGGTAATTGGCTGAGGCCGCCGGTGTGTGCAGCGCGCATATGTCACTGATAGCCGGCCTAGGGAGCGCATTCAGGCCCATCTGTTGCATTCTAGGAGGCGGCTCACGCGCCCGCCCGGCCGTCATTTAATTCTTGTCAGAAAGTAATGTAAGTCTTGTTTAATTCTGAGGTCGCAGCTGAGACTTATGGCAGTGCACCCCCTGCAACTTAGACACACTGGCTGCATGGGCTGAAAAGAAAACCTTTCATGTCTGTGGTGCATATAAACAAGAAGGCCTGCAGCGCGAGTGGAGCTTTTTTGTGAAAACCAGGCCGACATAGCTCTCAGAGAAGGACCCCCTCTTGAAGAAGCCCCCTGCTTTAGTACTGACAATGCCTAACGATGCACCCCAATCCCACAATTGATAAAACATCTTTTCTTCAAAGTAGTAACGGGGAAGGCGTGCGAGGGGCGCACCGCCATGTCACGTTCTTTCTTCAGTTTTCAGGGTAAGTACCTCTTCGTGTATAAACAAACCCCAAGTTGTTACACTCGCTGTGGTTTCTAATTCACGTTGTCCGTGGTCAATAAATATGGTATAAACACTCATACTTACTACTGTTGCTTCACCGACTACCCTCGTGCTTGAACCAGTGTCCATTTCACTTCTTTGCCAGTTTCCAGAGAAGACCCCGAGGTGTGACTAGCTCGGACGAGATGGGCTTTCATTTTCAATCCAGTACTCAGCTGTGTTAACCATTAAAGGCATTGCATCAGCTGTCAGGGTTCTGACTGACTGAACATCTGAGCTATTCCAATAAGGCCAATGTGCCAGGCCCAAAGCTCACACCCTGCACCGCTAAAGCCACTCAAAGACCGCAAAGACCGTAGCTACTTCTGGACAAAAGAATAATAAGTATCATTGCCTTACACAATAGCCCAAACCTAACCTTATTGCTTTACTTATTAGTCAGGAGAACCATAACTCATTGCAAATATTGTGACAACATGATACTCTGGCTGTTAGAACCGGGAGTCTCTGGTTGGCAAAGGTAAGTACCTTGGCCCAAGTAGGGACCCCTAGCTCCGGTCAGGGCGACGGAATAACCCTCTGAGATAACCCCTGCTCACCCTCTAGGTAGCATGGCGCGAGCAGTCTAGGCTAAACTCGGAGGCAATGTGGATAACATTTGCACTTAACACAACAATAATTCCCAATCCACCACAAACTGAGACCACACAGGTAAGTATATATAAAATATAACTTTATCTAGTTTCAGCATGTAAATGAAGCAGTTGCATGATAATCACTTCTTTAAAACACATCGCATTTCTAGCTTAAAGGTTGCACGTTAAACACTTCATTTAGAACAAGGTTGCACTTAATTCTTAGTAGGTCTTGTAAATAGGCCGTTCTCAGCATAAAAATAAAAATAGTCTCTAGTCTCTCAAATCAGCACTTAAAAGAATATGGCCACTGATTTATACTGTGATGCTCCCAGCATGAGCAAAGAAAACAAGGCCCACGTGTGCTTATATCCGTGGGCTTCATGCGCTGTTGCAACTCCCTCGCGAGGCCCAGGGACTCTTTCTAGTCCCCGGGGCAGCCTCGCGTCTGCCTGAGATTCAGGCGCACCACTGCGCACCAGCCGTGCAGACTGCACGCGTCCCCGCCCCGGCCGGTCCCCTTTCCTCTCCCGCCCGCTCTCGACAATCCAACGAGCGGCGGGGGAGGCGGTGAAGCTCACCTGATGGAGGGACGGCGGGCCAGGGGTGCGGGACGCTTCCAGGTCCCTCGGCGGGGTCGGAGCTCTTCCCCGGTCCCGGCGGTGATTCTGGGCAATCCTTCGGCACCTCCCGCAGCTTCAGCGGAGGCAGCCAATCCGGTCGCGGCCCTCAGTCGAGCCCCTCTGAGCGCGAGGCCGCCAACCAATGGCAGCGCGGCCTCGCCGATGACGCTCCGCAGGCTCAGCCAATCACGGCACACCACAGCTGATGACGCTGCACCGCGCGGGCCAATCCCGTCGCGGCGTTAGTGAGGGGGCTCGGCTCCCTCAGCCAATGGGGTCGCGGCGGCTTCGTTCTTCGCCGCGGCCGCTCCTGGTCACGAACAGCAACTTCCAGGGGTGATCCTGGCCCCAGGCTGCGACGGTGATTTGGCGGCAAAGGGTTTTAAAGGTCGCTGGTCAGAACTAGACCCCCCTCTCGACCTTGCCACCACCTGGGAGCAGATTTCACGAGGGGAGGCTCCACAAGCCTCCAACCCTCACGATTAATGTGCCGATGAGCACACCGATCTCCTCCTCACGCTCCGCAGTCCAGCACCACGCGTCCCGGGTCCCAACAGCACGATTTTGCAGCTGTTTCCTGGGATAGCTTTAGGAACCTTTAGCCCTGGGTTCCAAGCAGGAGGCCAGCTCTTCTCAGGCCCTTGGAGATTCAGTTGTAGACACAGCACACAGCAGAGTCTTGGCAGTTTCAAGTTGGCAGGGTCACAGCACACAGCAAAGTCCCTTTCTTCTCCTTAGCTTCCAGGTGGACAGCAGAACAAGTCAGCCCTTAGAGCACACAGCAAGGCAGTCTTCCTTCAGTTCTCTAGCTGTCCTCCTTCCAGCGAGGGTTCCTTCTTGCTTGCAGAATTTCAGAATCTAATTCTCTGCAGACAGGGGTCCTTTCCTTATACCCCCCAATGTCTTTGAAGTTCTTTGTGCATGGAGGCCCTGGGTCCAGTCTAAACCAGTTCTGGGGGTTGCGGAGCACTGAGGTGTCTCTGGTTTTCTTCTTCCTGTCAGCTTCAGGGCCAGTGGGGTCAGTTGACCACCAGGAGAGAGCTAATGTGGGGGAGGTAGGCAGGCACAGCCCAGCACTTATCTGGCATTCCTTCCTCCCTCCTCCCAAGCAGGCAGATGTGCCCTTTCATCCCCGGGATGGCTCCGACCCTCTCCTCTGGGGCTCTGCAGCCCCTTCCTGTCACATCCAGACCAGGCAGACATTCCACAAACCCAGGCACACAGAAAGGTTTAGACAAGAGAACAGCCACTTTCTAAAAGGGCTATTCTCCAACCCAGGATTTAAAAACACCCTTCACTAAAAGATGTGTCATTAAATTCTGAGTCTAGGGATATATTTCACTTATGTCCCATCTTGTTCCTATGGGGAGATAGGCTGGTATCACATGGGCCCAGCCCCCCTCCATGTTACTCTATGGAGCAAGATAGCCTTACAGCAGTGAGCACACAAAATGGCTGTAGCCCACTACCAGAGCATAGTACCTGCACTAGCACATGCTCTACCTTATCCATACACTGCACCCTGCCCAGGGGGGTACCTTGAGCCTTCCATAGGGGTGACTGGTGTGCACAGACAGGGAAGGATTAGGCCGAGCCAGTGGGGACACTGGCCAGGCTGACATGGCAGTCACTGACTGCACACAGGCCCTGCGCTGGCAGGCCTGAGTCACCTTTTTAAAGCTACTCATGTGGGTGGCGCAATCTGCGCTGCAGGCCCACTAGTAGCATTTGTCATCACCAGCCCTGGCACACACAGTGCCCTCCACTAGGGACTTCGTGGTGATACAAATATGCCAATTAGGTATGCTCAATCAATATCACAATTTACAGAAGGAGCACTTACACTCTGACACTGATCAGCAGTGGCAGAGTGTCCAAAACATCTAAATCAGCAAAAACGAAATCCAGCACAGCATCAAAACACATGAGTCAGAGGCAAAAAGATGGGGGAAGAACCACGACAAAAGGTGTCAGGTCTAACACGTGTCCCCTCCAGCTGAAAGTGGGGAGAACTACCCAACCTCTTGGGAGTCCTCATCACTAAGGCGGAAGAACCTGGACAGACCGTCAGCGTTGGCGTGTTCTGTACCAGGGCGGTGCTCCACCGTAAAATCCATCCCCTGTAGGGAAATGGACCACCTCAACAATTTTGGGTTCTCACCCCTCATCTGCATTAACCATCTGAGGGGCCTGTGGTCGGTCTGAACACGGAAGTGAGTCCCAAACAGGTAGGGCCTCAGCTTCTTCAGAGCCCAGACCACAGCGAAAGCTTCTCTTTCAATGGCACTCCATTTTTGTTCCCTGGGGATTAGCCTCCGGCTAATGAAAGCCACGGGTTGGTCTCCCCCCTCATCATTGATCTGTGAGAGCACTGCTCCCACGCCTTGCTCTGAAGCGTCAGTTTGCACAATGAACTCACTTGAAAAGTCAGGTGCCTTAAGCACCGGTGCTGTGCACATGGCAGTTTTGAGGGTGTCGAAAGCAGTTTGACAGGCCTCAGTCCAATTCACTTTCCTGGGCTGATTCCTAGATGTCAGCTCTGTCAAAGGGGCCACAATGGTGCCATAGCCTTTGACAAACCGTCTGTAATACCCGGTGAGACCTAGAAAGGCTCTCACCTCAGTCTGGGTCTTGGGGGGTTCCCAAGCCAGAATGGTATCAATTTTTGCCTGTAGGGGCGCCACCTTGCCGCTCCCCACCTGGTGTCCCAAGTACACCACAGATCCCTGCCCTATCTGGCATTTACTGGCCTTGATAGTGAGGCCTGCCTTCTGCAGAGCCTTCAACACTTCAGTGAGGTGTTGCAGGTGTTCCTCCCAAGTGGAGCTGAACACCGCAATGTCATCCAGGTAGGCTGCGCTGAATTGCTCCAGCCCTGCCAGTACCTGGTTGACTAATCTCTGAAATGTGGCGGGAGCATTTTTCAACCCAAAGGGCATGACACGAAACTGGAAGTGTCCTTCTGGCGTTGAAAATGCTGACCTCTCCTTTGCCCCGTCAGTTAAGGCAATCTGCCAGTACCCTGAAGTCAAATCAAAAGTACTCAGGTACTGGGCAGCTCCCAACCGATCCACCAGCTCATCAGCTCTGGGGATGGGGTGCGCGTCAGTCTTCGTGACCGCATTGAGCCCATGGTAGTCCACGCAGAACCGAAGTTCTGGGGGGCCACCGGGGGTAGCAGCTTTCTTAGGCACTAAGACCACTGGGCTAGTCCAGGGGCTGCTGGAGGGCTCAATAACCCCAAGCGCCAACATCTTGGAAACTTCTTCCTTGATGCTAGCTCTGATCTTGTCAGCCACCCTGTAAAACTTCTGTTTCACCGGCATGCTGTCTCCAGTGTCCACGTCGTGGACGCACCATTTGGTGACACCTGGGGTCAGGGAGAACAGTGGGGCGAACTGACCCAACACTTGGCGACAGTCCTCCCGCTGTTTTGGGGTCAGGGTGGGGGAGAGGTCCACACCATCCACTGACCCATCTTGCTCCTTGACTGCCAGGAGGTCAGGGAGAGGATCACTATCCTCCTCCCCTCCAACATCTGTAGCCATGAGCATAGTCACTTCAGTTCTCTCAAAGTGGGGTTTGAGGCGGTTCACATGTAGCACTCTCAGGGGCTGCCTGGGAGTCTTCAGGTTAACCAAATAGGTAACCTCGCTCTTGCGCTCCACCACCTCATATGGGCCAGACCACTTGTCACGGAGCGCACAAGGCTCCACTGGCGCCATCACCCACACCTTCTGACCAGGTTGGAACTCAACCAGAGAAGTGTTCTGGTCATACCACCTCTTCATTTCCTCCTGGCTAGCCTCCAGGTTCTCTTGAGCGAGCTTCCTGAAGCGCTTGGTCTGGTTGCGAATGGCCAGCACATAGCTGAACACATCCTGAGGGGTTTTCCCACGGGATTTCTCCCACCCCTCCTTCACCAGAGCCAGAGGTCCTCTGACAGGGTGGCCATACAGCAACTCAAAGGGACTGAACCCTAAGGATTTCTGAGGCACCTCCCTGTAGGCAAACAACAGGCATGGCAACAAGACATCCCATTTCCGCCTCATGGGCTCCTCCAGGCCCATGATCATGCCCCTCAATGTGCGGTTGAATCTCTCAACCAAACCATTTCCTTGAGGGTGGTAAGGAGTGGTGAATTTGTATGTCACCCCACACTCACTCCACAGGGACTTCATATATTTAGAAATGAAGTTTGTCCCGTGGTCCGAAACGACCTCCTTCGGAAATCCCACCCGGGAAAAGATCCCCATCAGGGCACGGCCCACCACTGGGGCGGTGACTGTCCTGAGCGGAAGGGCTTCCGGGTACCGAGTAGCATGATCCACCAAGACCAGGATAAACCTGTTGCCTAGGGCTGTCTTGGGATCCAGGGGCCCCACGATGTCAATGCCCACCCGCTCAAAAGGGGTGCTCACCACGGGAAAGGGTTGGAGGGGTGCCACGCGCTTCCCTCCACTCTTGCCACTGACAAGTCTGACAAGACTTACAAAAGGCAGAGACGTGCGTCTTCATCTGGGGCCAGTAGAAATGGGTGACAAGCCTGTGATAGGTCTTGTCTTGCCCCAGATGTCCTGCGAGAGGCACGTCATGAGCCAGACCCAGTAGGAAGTTCCTGAAGCGCTCCGGTACCACCAGCACACGGGCTGCGCCGGGCTCAGCGAACTTAGGCTCACTATAAAGTAAGTCATCCTCCCAATAGATCAAATGCTCCTTGGACCCCAGGCCTGCGGCCTGGTCGGCAGCCTGCTGCCGCACACCAATGAGAGAAGGGCACTCCTTCTGAGCCTGGCAGAATTCCTCCCTGGAGGGACCACCCTCTTGCTGCCACTGGGACAGCTCAGGCAATTCCCCTAGTTCGGCCACCTGCTCCCCTGTAGGTTCCAGGGCATCCCCTTCCGGGTCTGCCTCCTCCTGGACCGTGGGAACAGGGGGGGCTGGTTTCCCGCGCCCTCTACCCCTTCCTCTCTTGGCAGGTCCCTGGGCCATTGTTCCAGGCTCCAGCTCTGTGAGACCGCCCTCTCTGGCTGTCATTGCACGGGTGGACACACAGATCCACGCAGGCAAACCCAACATCTCCAAGTGAGTCCGGTGCTCCACCTCTTTCCATGGGGAGCTCTCCAGGTCATTACCTAATAGACAATCTACAGGCAAGGCATCACTTACAACAATTTCCAAAATACCGGAGACTCCTCCCCATTCAAATGGAACTTTTGCCAACTTGCAGTAGCGCACTGAACTGTCAGCTGCCACCACCGGCCGGAGTACCTGGGGAACAATTTGCTCTTCAGACACCCACTGACACCTAACAGATGTCACGCTGGCGCCGGTGTCTCTCAGGGCCTCCACCACCTGTCCATTGATGGTCACCTTCTGCCCGTATTTCTTAGTGTTTTGGGGCAGCAAGGTTTCCTGGGCCATCTCTTGGTCTCCTAGAGAGACAAGGGTCATCAATGCTAACCCCTCCTCCCCACTAGAAATCAAATCCCCTCCCAAAGCTACACTGGCTATCGCCGGAGCTGGAGCTGGAGCACCAGTGGGTGCAGATTTCTTCTTTGGACAGTTTGGAGCAATGTGCCCCACCTCCCTACATGCATAGCAAGTGAGGGTCTTCTTGTCCTGCGGGCCCTTATGGGGCCAGGACTTCTTAGACTTGGGGGGTTGAGACACCTTCCCTTGGGAACTACTTTGGGGCCCTTTAGAGGACTCCTTTTGATTACCCGTGTCCCCCCCACTCTTCTGCTGGGGACCCTGTCCACCTTTGGCTGGGGTACTTACCACCCCCTTGTGGACCCTGGTGCTAGTCCACCGGTCCGCCTCTTTAGCAAGCTCACTGGGATCAGTTAACTTACTGTCTAAAAGATGCTGGCGCAGCTCTGGGACACACAAACTACTTAAGTGCTCCCTACTAATCAAGTGACACAACCCCACATAATCAGTAACTTTGCTGCCCTTCATCCAACCTTCCAGTGCACGCGTGTACATACTCACACACTCCACCCAAGTACTTGAATCAAGCTTCTTGAAGTTCCTAAACTTCTGGCGGTACTGTTCAGCAGTGAGCCCATACCTGAGGCACAAAGCCTCCTTCATGGCGGAGTAGGACAAAGCATTCTTTGCTTCCAAGGGTGCCAAAACATCCCTCCCAGAGGCCTCAAAATGCTTCCACAATCCTGCTCCCCAATTCTTCTCAGGCACCTCATTCATCTTTAAGGCAAGTTCATACGCTCTGAACCACGCATAAATATCCTCACCCCTCTGATAATTCTGTACCAGATCCTTTGGTATGTATACCTTACCCGCCTGTACTGGTTGTGCGCTGCCACCATTAGAACTGGGCCCCCTCTCTTTATATTTGAAATCCAGTTCCTTCATGCTCCTCTCATGAGCCAATTGGAGCTTCTTTTCCTCCAAAGCGAGAGCATTCCTCCTCTCCTGTGCCGCCCTCTCCTGCGCCTCTTTCTCAACTTCTAGGCGCAGTCTCTTCTCATCGGCTTCCGCTTTGAGCTTTAAAAGCTCAATCTCATGGGCCCTAGCTCTCTGATTCTCCTCCAACTCCTCTGGAGAAATAATCCTACTGGAGTGGGTGCTGCCGGCCCTAGACGCTGGCTTCGCCACTGGCAATTCACTGGGCAAAAACCCAATCTCCTGTGTGCCACCCTCTTCAATAGTAACTTCTGGGTCACCATGTTTGGCCTCCCACCAGGCCCTCAGAGCTGTCCGTAGCTCTTCCTTATTTGCGCTGCCCCTTACTGGGCATTCAAGCTGTCTGCAGAATTTTCTCAGTTGCTCCTTGTTATAGGTGAGCAACTCCAGGATTTCAAATTCCACTTCCCCTTCTGCATTCATGCTTTGCGCGTTCTGAGACATGGTACCTCCTACCCTTTTTCAACTAAAAAGGTTTCACCAAAAGAAAAAATCCTGCGCAACCTGTTCCGCTAAACTAGACTAGTGATGTACAAGAAATCACTGCAGGTCAAGTGCAATTATTAGTTCAAAATCCCACCACTGCCACCAATGTTAGAACCGGGAGTCTCTGGTTGGCAAAGGTAAGTACCTTGGCCCAAGTAGGGACCCCTAGCTCCGGTCAGGGCGACGGAATAACCCTCTGAGATAACCCCTGCTCACCCTCTAGGTAGCATGGCGCGAGCAGTCTAGGCTAAACTCGGAGGCAATGTGGATAACATTTGCACTTAACACAACAATAATTCCCAATCCACCACAAACTGAGACCACACAGGTAAGTATATATAAAATATAACTTTATCTAGTTTCAGCATGTAAATAAAGCAGTTGCATGATAATCACTTCTTTAAAACACATCGCATTTCTAGCTTAAAGGTTGCACGTTAAACACTTCATTTAGAACAAGGTTGCACTTAATTCTTAGTAGGTCTTGTAAATAGGCCGTTCTCAGCATAAAAATAAAAATAGTCTCTAGTCTCTCAAATCAGCACTTAAAAGAATATGGCCACTGATTTATACTGTGATGTTCCCAGAATGAGCAAAGAAAACAAGGCCCACGTGTGCTTATATCCGTGGGCTTCATGCGCTGGTGCAACTCCCTCGCGAGGCCCAGGGACTCTTTCTAGTCCCCGGGGCAGCCTCGCGTCTGCCTGAGATTCAGGCGCACCACTGCGCACCAGCCGTGCAGACTGCACGCGTCCCCGCCCCGGCCGGTCCCCTTTCCTCTCCCGCCCGCTCTCGACAATCCAACGAGCGGCGGGGGAGGCGGTGAAGCTCACCTGATGGAGGGACGGCGGGCCAGGGGTGCGGGACGCTTCCAGGTCCCTCGGCGGGGTCGGAGCTCTTCCCCGGTCCCGGCGGTGATTCTGGGCAATCCTTCGGCACCTCCCGCAGCTTCAGCGGAGGCAGCCAATCCGGTCGCGGCCCTCAGTCGAGCCCCTCTGAGCGCGAGGCCGCCAACCAATGGCAGCGCGGCCTCGCCGATGACGCTCCGCAGGCTCAGCCAATCACGGCACACCACAGCTGATGACGCTGCGCCGCGCGGGCCAATCCCGTCGCGGCGTTAGTGAGGGGGCTCGGCTCCCTCAGCCAATGGGGTCGCGGCGGCTTCGTTCTTCGCCGCGGCCGCTCCTGGTCACGAACAGCAACTTCCAGGGGTGATCCTGGCCCCGGGCTGCGACGGTGATTTGGCGGCAAAGGGTTTTAAAGGGCGCTGGTCAGAACTAGACCCCCCTCTCGACCTTGCCACCACCTGGGAGCAGATTTCACGAGGGGAGGCTCCACAAGCCTCCAACCCTCACGATTAATGTGCCGATGAGCACACCGATCTCCTCCTCACGCTCCGCAGTCCAGCACCACGCGTCCCGGGTCCCAACAGCACGATTTTGCAGCTGTTTCCTGGGATAGCTTTAGGAACCTTTAGCCCTGGGTTCCAAGCAGGAGGCCAGCTCTTCTCAGGCCCTTGGAGATTCAGTTGTAGACACAGCACACAGCAGAGTCTTGGCAGTTTCAAGTAGGCAGGGTCACAGCACACAGCAAAGTCCCTTTCTTCTCCTTAGCTTCCAGGTGGACAGCAGAACAAGTCAGCCCTTAGAGCACACAGCAAGGCAGTCTTCCTTCAGTTCTCTAGCTGTCCTCCTTCCAGCGAGGGTTCCTTCTTGCTTGCAGAATTTCAGAATCTAATTCTCTGCAGACAGGGGTCCTTTCCTTATACCCCCCAATGTCTTTGAAGTTCTTTGTGCATGGAGGCCCTGGGTCCAGTCTAAACCAGTTCTGGGGGTTGCGGAGCACTGAGGTGTCTCTGGTTTTCTTCTTCCTGTCAGCTTCAGGGCCAGTGGGGTCAGTTGACCACCAGGAGAGAGCTAATGTGGGGGAGGTAGGCAGGCACAGCCCAGCACTTATCTGGCATTCCTTCCTCCCTCCTCCCAAGCAGGCAGATGTGCCCTTTCATCCCCGGGATGGCTCCGACCCTCTCCTCTGGGGCTCTGCAGCCCCTTCCTGTCACATCCAGACCAGGCAGACATTCCACAAACCCAGGCACACAGAAAGGTTTAGACAAGAGAACAGCCACTTTCTAAAAGGGCTATTCTCCAACCCAGGATTTAAAAACACCCTTCACTAAAAGATGTGTCATTAAATTCTCAGTCTAGGGATATCTTTCACTTATGTCCCATCTTGTTCCTATGGGGAGATAGGCTGGTATCACATGGGCCCAGCCCCCCTCCATGTTACTCTATGGAGCAAGATAGCTTTACAGCAGTGAGCACACAAAATGGCTGTAGCCCACTACCAGAGCATAGTCCCTGCACTAGCACATGCTCTACCTTATCCATACACTGCACCCTGCCCAGGGGGGTACCTTGAGCCTTCCATAGGGGTGACTGGTGTGCACAGACAGGGAAGGATTAGGCCGAGCCAGTGGGGACACTGGCCAGGCTGACATGGCAGTCACTGACTGCACACAGGCCCTGCGCTGGCAGGCCTGAGTCACCTTTTTAAAGCTACTCATGTGGGTGGCGCAATCTGCGCTGCAGGCCCACTAGTAGCATTTGTCATCACCAGCCCTGGCACACACAGTGCCCTCCACTAGGGACTTCGTGGTGATACAAATATGCCAATTAGGTATGCCCAATCAATATCACAATTTACAGAAGGAGCACTTACACTCTGACACTGATCAGCAGTGGCAGAGTGTCCAAAACATCTAAATCAGCAAAAACGAAATCCAGCACAGCATCAAAACACATGAGTCAGAGGCAAAAAGATGGGGGAAGAACCACGCCAAAAGGTGTCAGGTCTAACATTGGCCATTAAATATATCTTCCTTTGTCAGTGGGTCAATTTTTCCATGAGAATGCAAGTATCTGAGAAATCTTCTCACACACCACAAGAACCTGAAAGTAATAAGTAGCAAAAGAAAAAAAAAATATGGTTTGTGAGTCACAGCGTCAACTATCCAGGGATCCCACTGGAAATGACTATTAAAGACAAGCCTCTCAAGAATAGGCATGACCCAAATTCCCAAAATACTACACACAAGTTTCTAGTAGTGGTGCTATGATATGTTTCATATAAAGAATATCACAGATGCTTGACTGATCTCATGAGAACGGGAGAAACGCCTTCACCAGTAGAAAAAATGTAAACAGTTTACAATTTACAGTCTCACTTCGAGAGCCAAATCGTACAACACTTTAACGCAAGAGATGGGCACTTTATATGGATGATGTTAGCTTGAGCCAGAATACTTGACTGAAGCAGATTACAGTAACAAATTAAAAGTCTATCATGCACCTCATATTTCAAGTATTCCTGCTGCTACGATATCTTGATGAGTTAAGTCACCAGCTGCTCAAATCTATGTTTATCCAGAAGGTTTATATGACACTGGGTTCAATTACGACCCTTTCTGTAAGGGAACCGCTTCCTCTAATTGGCGGTCCCACTGCCCGCTTCCCCAGCAATCCTACTGCCGGATTATGAGCAGGGATGGTAGACCGCTGTAATACCGCCACCATCGTCAACATGTCTGCTACTGTGGTGGTGGCAGCAGAGTCAGAGGTGGCCCAAAGAGGCTGTCCAGGCATCGACACCGCGCCGGGCCGATAACGAATTGCCTTCCCGCCAACCTATGCATGGCAGGAATACTACCATTCAAGGGTCGGCGGAAAGGCAGTTCAAGTGGCCAAATCCGAGTTGAGGATACGTGTGCTCATGTGAATTTTCACTGGTGCATATGGGCTTGCTACAATACCTTCTTTAACATGGTCACGCACTGCCATAGTGCAGGAGCATCCGACTGGCACACATAAGCCCGACTGGCTGGGATCACGTTTCGTGTGTGTCCAGCAGTCAGCAGTGTGTGCAACATCACCACCCTCCGGCTCCTCTACAGCGCAAAGGGAACCGCCATCATGGCTCCACTGCCATTCACCTGCCCGCTCCACAGGAAACTCCAAATTTGGAGGGTGGGAAAGCTGGCTACTTGGGAGAGTACTCGGTCCCGCCGCCACAGCTGGACGGTGGTAAGACCGCCGTACTCTTAATTGGCCCCATAATATCGAAGTCAGAAATAATGTGATAAAAAAAAGCAGAAAATAATACTGCGACCAAATATATTGACTTTACATACTTAGGGCCTCATTACGATGTCGGTCGGAAAGAATTCCGATCGACTATTTGTCAGAATTGTTTCCAACGACTCAGGTTCGGGGAGTCTGACCGACCAATTACGATGTTTCCGAACACCGTTTGGTCGGGCTCCTGTTGACTTCAATGAGAGCCTGCATTCCGACCGACAACACAGGCTCGCATTGAAAAATGGAGTGGGTGTGGAAAACCTCGCACCCTGTGGCAGGCACCCCAGGGTGCCTGCCACACTGTGCATGGTTGGAAAGAGGGGTCCCTTGGGTACCCCCACAGGCCCCAACAGGAGGCCCTCGGGTGAAGGGGTCCTGCTACAGGCCCCCAAAGTAAGTTTCCAACAATTGTTTTGTGTCGGTCGGACTGATTTGGAAAGGCTGCCCACATCCGACATCATAATAAGTTGGTCGGAAACGCTTTCCAAAGATCTGTACGATTCGACTCTTACTGATTCAGGGTCTCCGAATGCCGGTCGGAACAGAGTCGGAAAGACCGAACGGTTACCTGTCTGTCGTAGTAAGTCGGTCGGAAATGTTACCGAGTCGGTCGGAAACATAGGTTCCGACACGGGCTTCCCGTGTACAGGCTTGTACATCGGAAAAGTTTCACGCTACATTGCTCGAGATTGAGATACTCTGGCACATCAGCCCTTTATATCGTATGTATTCGGAGCTGGATTGTAGCCCAACGAAACGTTTCCTATAGGCATAGAAGACAAAATGTGTCTCTGCCTGCCGTTACTATAACTAAAGTGGTAGACCACAGTGAATTACTAGTAGAATACATTGGAAGACTATGTACGCATGTTTGGGCTGAAATTTGGAAATAAAGACTTGACTTGACCCAATGAAGTTCTTCGTATAGAACAAAACGCGTTGGCTGTTTGGTGTACATTTCTCGATACTGTAAAGAGGAATAAAGAATTTTGATTATTTTTTTATTTTTATTTTTTAAACTTTATTTTCCAGTTTTGCACAAAAACAAAACAATAATAATACAATGCAGTGGGATGAATCAGCAGTTATGGAATAACATTATGGCATGTCAGATAACAACAAAGGCACATAAAATGACAGCTGGGGGTAATGTATCGTGGTCAGAGTGCATCAAGCACACCTAAGGGCATGAACAGGGTACAGCACAATAATTAGGCCAACAAGAAATACATCGCCCAAGTACCAGAGGTAGAAACCCTCTCGAACAATAACACATCCTTGGGGCATGAAAAGTAATCTTGTGTGGATCCCATCCCAGTGACAGCGAAGATCTAACCTACACCCTCAGGGGTAATGCCGGCCTGCACCTGTGAGTCCTGTGCCGCCTTACTCCGGGAGATGTAGTCTTTATATGGGCCCCAGATATCTATAGGTCTGGATGAGCTGGGAAGTAGAGTGCTGAATTCCTCACAATTTACATTACAGAACGCAAGGCTGTTCAGCCAGGAGCACAGTGTGGGGGCGCGTCTACTGCCCCACAACAGTGCGATCTCACGTTTGGCCAAAAGGAAACCCAGTGCAGCCAGCTTACGAACTTTCCTAGGGAAGTTAACCACATAACCTAGTAGTGCAATCTCAGAAGTAGGCCGAAGTTGCATGGATAATATGTCTCCCAACATGGAGTGCACACTCATCCAGTACTGATGAATCTTAGGACATGTCCAAGTAAGGTGTGCTAAGTCTGCAAAGGGTGACAAGCATTTCTGACAGTGGTGTGGTCTGGTATTGTCAATTCCATGGGCGTGGGTGAAATACATCCGGCGGAGAAACTTAAAAGGAAGTAATTTGTGTCGGCTGTTCAAAGAGACGTCACTGGTGGCCCTGCAGCACCGCTCCCACTGGTCGTCTAAGATCGGTTTGCCCAATTTAGCCTCCCAAGCCGCCTGAACCCTGGAGTCATCCACGGGCCTAATCGCACCACATTGCTGATATAGTTTGGAAATCAAATGTGCCCCATGCGGGCTCTGAATCAGCAGAGTAATGGGAGGAGCTTCCACAGGGGCAGCAGGAAAGGATGGGAACTTGGCCCTAAGAGCGGATCGCACCCGAGTCAGGATAAACTTGTCCATAAATGAACGCTCACTAAAGCGAGCCTCTTCCGTCATTGAAAATGCATGCCCGTCGGGGAACAGGTCCCCGAGCATAAGCACTTGGAACTTCTCCAAAGTGCGATTGACCAAAGTTTCCCCAGTGATCGGTAAAAGGGAAGGGTTGGGCAAAGGTAGGGCAGGGGAGTATAATAAGTCCAACCCTAGGAGTCTGCGTAGTCTGTCCCAAGCCCAGCACGTGGTAGAGACTGTCTGGACATCCCGGGGATCCCGAGGGAAACCCGAGGGAAGGATTGTAAGAAGCTGGCGCGGGAGTACAAGGCCCCCCTCCGGCTTCAGATAGGGAATGCGCGCATCCGGGTGGAACCAAGCAAACGCGTAGCAACACTGCGCCACCAAATAATACAAATAAAAATCTGGGACACCGAGCCCACCTCTGTCCGGCGGCAAAGAAAGAATCTTCCAACTGACCCAGGGAGTCTTGTCCCCCCATACCAAGCGTAATAATAGGGAGCGAAGTTGCGAAAAGAAGGC
Organism: Lissotriton helveticus; assembly: GCF_964261635.1. Lineage (NCBI taxonomy): Eukaryota > Metazoa > Chordata > Amphibia > Caudata > Salamandridae > Lissotriton > Lissotriton helveticus. The sequence continues at coordinate 1,790,290,928 of NC_136059.1, read as the reverse complement.
CTTGGTGAGAGGAATGGGCATATTATTAAAGAGATACAAAAACCGGAGCAGAACTACCATTTTGATAATAGTGACTCTGCCTGCCATTGACAAAGGTAGACGTAACCATTTCGCGACCTGTGATTCTAACGAGCCGATCGCTCTGCCATAATTAAGGCGGATCATAGTGGCGGTGTCAAGGTGAATGTAGATTCCGAGGTATTAAACCGCATCATCACACCATTCCAGTGGGAACTCGCACTGCCAAGGCGTGGTGCTTGCCGTGAGGGGGAAAATAACAGATTTATGCCAATAAATGTTGAGCCCGGAAAACCCTCCAAACCGGACAATTTCCAAAATTAAGGGGGCCAGATTGACATGGGGCATTCGGACATAGAGAACAGTGTCATTGGCATACATGGATAATAATAGAGGACCAGTACGGAATTGCAAGCTGCGCTGCAGGTGTTTTTCCTGGAATTGCCGAGCTAGGGGGTATATGGCCAAAATGAAAAGAAGCGGAGACAAGGGGCAGCCCTGCCTTGTGCCACGGGACAAGGGGAAAGGATCAGACAGAGTTCCATTAAGGCGCAGCCTAGCCATGGGTTTAGTATATAATAGGGCCACCGTAGCGACAAAACACTCCGGCATGCCCATGCGAAGCATGATCGAAAGAAAAAAGGGCCATTCGAGAGAGTCTAACGCCTTTTCCGCGTCAAGAAGAACCGCAGCAGCGGGGGTAGAGGGCTCAATTCTGTGCAGCACTGTATACAATGTCTGGAGGTTGAGGGAGGTGGACCGATGAGGGACGAAACCCGACTGTACTGGAGAAATAATGAATTCCATCAATAATGACAACCTGATGGCGATGACCTTGGCCAGGATTTTATAGTCCAAATTCAATAGGGATAATGGCCTGTAAGAGCCACAGAGCTAGGGGTACTTCCCAGGTTTGGGCAATAGAATAATTACCGCCTCCTGACACGTAGGGGGGAGGATACCGACTGCAACAGCCTCGGCGTAGATCTCAACTAAGCGCGGCACCAGGATGTCTTTATATGCCTTGTAAAAGTTGGCAGAAAAGCTGTCGAGACCAGGGGCTGAGGAGGCACGCAGGGCATCGATGGCCTCTACAATACTATCAGGGGTGATAGGAGTCAAAAGAAAGTTCTGCATATAACTCTTAAAGTAAACCAGAGCGATCTCCGATAAATAAGACTCTTGGTCACTTAGATCACCGGACAATCGAGAGGTATAAAGGGACTTATAATAGGAGAGAAATAGGTCACAAACATCCGGGGTGGAGTGTAAAGGGGCACCATCGGGCCCTACCATGGAAATGATATAGGTGGAGCTACGGGGAGGACGCAATGTGTTGGCCAGAAGTCTACCCGGGCTATCGCCTTCACCATAGCGTCGTGCTGCATGATGCTTGTTAAGGAACGACAGCTCTCTATTAGCGGTTTCTCTAAATTCCACGCAGAGCTCTAATTGTCATGCCCCAATGGATTCGGTGGGCGCGTCAAGCTTCTTGCGGTCTAAAGCAGCAATATCCCTCTCAATACTGCTTAGAGTGGAGCGGAGATAGCGCAGGACACCAGCGTGCTTCGAGATGCAAACCCCTCTGATATAAGCCTTGAAGCCCTCCCACAGGACCGCCCATGTGTCAACCGACCCGGTGTTCACATCAAAATAGTCTTCCATAGCCTGCCTAACTTCTTCGTTAAAAACGGGATCCATCAGGGTACGGCCAGGGAATCGCCACTGCCTCTCAGAGCCGCCCGCTCGGGGAATGTACAACTGGAGGACCACCGGAGAATGATCAGAGAGGGTGCGGGGGAGAGTCAGGACTGTCCCAATCCAACCCACCACCCCAGGGGAAACCAACCAATAGTCAATCCTCGTCCAGTGTTGTGGAACCCAGAATAGTGTGTAAAGGCGGGGGAGTGAGCGTGCATTTGGAGTTCCACGTCAACTAAGGAGTACTGTGCACAAATCTCCCTGAGGGCCTGTCGGGCGCGAGGTTTGGTGTCGGGGGATGTAGCAGTGCTGTCTCTAGCAGGGTCCATCAGAAGGTTAAAGTCTCCACCCATGAGCAAAAGCCCAGTGTCTATCGAGAGGAGACGATTCAATAAGGACTGAAAAAGGAAGGCGAGTCAATGTTACGGCCGTATATTCCCACCAGGGTGATCTTATGCCCCATCAGCAGCCCAGAAACAATCAAAAAGCGGCCCTCAGTGTCCTGATACGTGTTATAGTGTGCGAACTGAACCCTTCTATGTATAAAGATGGAGACCCCACGAGCGTATCTACTGTAATTGGAGAAGAACCTATGGGGGCCCCAGCTAGAGGCAATCGGAACTCCGTCCGAGCCAGACAGGTGAGTTTTTTGCATAAAAAGGACGTCACCCTTGTGTCGAGCTACATGATTAAGTACTTGTCTGCGCTTCCTGGTGTTATTCAGACCACGTACGTTCCATATAAACAGTGAAAGCCCGGAAGGACCGGGCACATTCCCTAGCTGTACCATCCAAAGTGCATCAAAACATTCAAAACTTTGCGTGCATCTGACACATACCACAAAATAATCATCAATATCTGTAACCTGCAAAAACCATTATTAAACAAAGAGCGACCCCACCACCACCCCCACCCAATCTCTTACACCCCAAGAAGAGGCAGACCCAAACATAGCAAACTCTGCACTTAAGTGACGAAAGTCTAAGCAAAGCGAGCGGAGCAAAGGAAACACAGTGCAGCATCCAAACAAGAAAGAAAACCACAGTGGTGTACACCATGGGGCATGGCAATGCCACGCGGTCAGGCAAAACAGCAATCAAATACTTAATGTTGCGGAGCAAACATGTGAGGGAAGACAACATTAATCGGACACGTCAAAGGAGCACTAGAACATGAAGGGTGATCAACCAGCCCAGATTGGGAGAAAAGGGGACGTGGGCCCAATGATCTGTGGGCTCGTTCGACCACAAAGCCCTGGCTGAAGGATTACCTGCCAAAGAGGTCTGAGAGTAGTTGTTCCACAAACGTGTCCATGCGGCCAGGGGATGTCGATTCCGGAATGCCAAGAATGCGAATATTGTTGCGGTGACTCCTGGCCTCCAAATCCTCGTTTTTAATGGCAACGTCTTTGAGGATCTTCTCCACCCGTTCCAGCCTTTTTAAGGAGGAGGAGGCCCTGTCCTTTACATCCGAGACCCTGGACTCCACCACATCCAATCTACAGTCATGAGCCTGGAATTTCGTATTCATCCCCGCCAACTTGGTATCCAGATCGTCGAACCGGCCCTCCAGGGTTTTAAACCCCGCTCTCATCCCCGCCAACATGGCCGCACCCAGGGGGGACGAACCCTCCGCGTCTTGGGGAAGCGGGACCTCCGTGGGTTGATCAGCCGGGGATTCCACCGCAGCGCCCGAGGTTTTATCAAACTGGAGCTTGGACTGCTTGGGGTCCTTTTTCTCCATTGTAGCAGAAAGTGGTGGGTGGGAAACACTGGAACCAGCAATAAGCGCACCGCCCCGCAGACCTCGCGGGGATCACAGGTGAACCAGGTAGGTGGAACCAGATGGTGCCGACAGTTGACCCACGTGGGTGGGAGGATACAGAGTGTAAACCAAAAGGAGATCCGCAGTGGCCACTAAACACCCAAGCAAGGCAGTCCAATTATAGCCGGCGATGAGTGTCAGTCCAAATCAGTGGGGGACAGGGGGTGAGGCAGGTGATGGTCGCCAAGACAAGGTATAGAGACACCGTCCAGGTGTGGGCACCAAAGCAAAGCCACAGAAGGGGTACCAAGCAGGGACCGGTCACAGCACAGTCATATAGGAGCAGGACACAGTCAATGTCCAGCCGCAGGCAAAGGTATTGCAATCACAGGCAGGGACATGTGCCCCGGGGAAGCAGGCAGGCCAATCAACAGCATCAGGGCAGGAGCGGGCAGCAGAGAGGCGGCCGCCCGGGACCCAAGTCAGGAACCACCGCAGCAGGCGCCCCCAAAGAGACCCACAGCCAAAATGGGAACGGGGCCCCAGACGTCAGGTGGAGACCCCCAGCACGGGCCCCCACCCACCAAAGGAAGCAGGTAACCCCCCGGGCTCGAGGGGGGGAAGAACTTTGATTATTTTCAACATTGGACGGACATTCCTTGAGGTTACTTTTTTGTGTGGACTTTTCAAAAAGGTGGTGCAACGTACAGTTGATGAAATATATTTTGGTTGCTCTAACCGCCCCAGAGGAACGGCGGGGGCAGTGGAGTTGCACACGGTGTGAGCATAAGGCTCTGTGTCTTGTTTAAACTAGTGAAGAATGAGGTGCATCACAAAACCTTGGGAGTTTTTGTATAGGTTGGCTGTTCCCTTGTTGCTTTGTAGCCAATCTAATAAACATTATAAAATGTCAATAAAAAAAGAAATAAACCACTGTTACTGCACTCAAACAAAAATTAACAAAAAACACACACATCAAAGAAATTCAAATGTGATACACCCACTCTAGCCTGTGCAACAGCAGGGAAAATGTGGGAATTTGGAGGGCTCGAATTTACTATTCCCACTCCAACCTAAACAGTAGGGAAAGTGTTAAATAATTGGAGTGATCAGATTTACTATTACCACTGCAACATGAGCAATAGCAAATAAAGTGTTGGACTTTGGAGGCTTAGGGCCTTATTACGACCTTGGCGTTCCGACAGTGGACGGTGTAGCAAGCCATCCGCGGTTGGATAGCATAAGCCATGGTGTGATCGCTGGCCAGATTAGGAGTTAAATCCTGGTCTGGCAGGTGGTCCTGCGGCAGTCTGATGGCGGCAATCTGCTAGGCTCATAGAAGAGCCTATCAGGCAGACTGCCACAGTCATAGCGCAGACTGCACCTTCCTGCACGGTGTGGCATATACGAGATGCCGTGCAGGAAGGCGACGTACAAATCCAGGGGGCCCCTACTTGTGCTCCCTGCATGCACCCCCAGGCCCAAATCCAGCAGGGGGGGCCTGTTAGGGCCTCATTTGTTGCCTTTCCGCCACCCTTTTCATGGCGGGTTCACTGGAGTTGAAAGGGAGGTGAGATGGCAACTCGAAATATGCTTGGCGGTGCCGGCTGTGGCACCGCCAGCATATTCCTGCCAGTGAAAGACCGCCAGCCCAGCGGAATCCTTGATCCTGGAGGTGCTGGTGATCTCGTGGTGGTCTGATCACCACAGTTGTAATACTGCGGGCGGTCCTGCACTGTGGCTGTCATCTGACTGCCACCACATGTACGGCAGTCCTATGGACCACCACACTCAGAATAAGAGCCATACTATTTGCACTCCCAAATGAGCAACAGGACATGAGATTGGGAGGAGATATGTAAGTCCAGGAGTCTTGTTAGGTTGTACGCTGGCCGAACATAAGCTAACTTTCCTAGTGGAAGAAAAATAATTCTGGATAGCGAGAATCCTATTTTAAAAGAATAAAGCCAATGAGTTTCACACATCTTGAAAGTATGTAATCTTACAGCTCAGGGAAATGGGATGAGTCATTGATTTGACTGTAAAAATATTTCTCTGGATGAATGTTTAGCTGATCCGTTTTTTGGAGCATAACAGTTAGATTTTGTGCTCCTCATTTCTTTATGATAGGCTTTAATAGCTGTCTGTTACCCATTTCTATCTGCCTCACTAAAAGTAGTGTGCCCTTTCCTTCCGAGATGGTGGCATTTCCTTGTCAAAAGTAGAAAGCTGGAATTTAACCACGAAGTTGGTTTACATTTATGTGAACATGACTTATTTTTTTAAAGGGGCTACAATGTAAAGGGCAGATACAAGGCAGTCTTGATATAGTTTAATGTCAGTCTCAACTGAGCCCGTCAGTTATAAATGTTTTGTCTCTAACACTGAGTCAAATTCCATCTAGCCAAACTGATGGCATTCTCAGCATGCCGTGGCAGTTCTAAAATGTTGCTTATTAGTTGCTGGATAGTAAAAGGGACTGCTGTCTGATCAGTTAAAGCTAGTGGTATAGAAATAGAACAGTTGAGATTTTCTACATTAGTAAAAATAAGATCCAAGATGTGTCCCGCTCTATGCGTGGTGCGAGTAGCTAGTTAAGTTCAATGGAGTGCAGACAGTTTGCCTAGAAATTGATGAAGAGGGCCATCAGATCCATCAGTCACATGGTAATTGAAATCTCAAAGTATCGTGAAGTTAGAGGCTCTAGCGAGGAATGGTGATAATGAGCCTATTAGATCTTTAGTGAAAGAGGTGGCATAACCCAGCATTTTATAGATTAAGGCACCCGATAGAGTGAAATTGTGAAAAAGTTAGATCCTAGGTGTTAGATACAGCCGAGAAAGCGTTGATGGAACAAGAATAGACTCATTTAAAAATGAGAGCAAAGCCACCTTCATTTATTTCCTCATGATTTAAGAGTACTATGGAAATGCCTTTGTTGACCACCTCTGCAATGTCTGTACCAGAGACTTTTTTAAGCCAGGTCTCTTCAAGAAAGAGACTGTCAGGATTTAACTCTATGATGAGATATTTGATCTCATATTTAGGTTTAGGGACCAGGGCTGGACTGGGAACCACAATAGGCCCTGGCAAAGTGCTCGGCCGCCCCCGCTCCCCCTCAATCGGCGGGTGGGGTTGGAGGTGCCGCCAAGCTCTTAGCCGGGCCATTTTTCGGACGATTTTGTTACATGGCCGAAAACGGACCTGTAACAAAAACGGCCCCCAGGGGCCCAAAACCGGCCCCCACCCATGTGGCGCACAGGGGGATTGCCCGGTGCCCGCTGTGGCCAGTCCGGCCCTGTTAGGGACGGACCTGACATTAATAAGGTAAAAGATCAAAACACTTAATACATGCTTCTTACAGTACCTGAATGTTAGAACCTGGGGTCTCTAGTTGGCAGAGGTAAGTGCCTTAGACCAAGTAGGGACCCTTGCTTCTAGTCAGGGTGAAGGAATAACCCTCTGAAATAACCCCTGCTCACCCTCTAGGTAGCATGGCGCGAGCAGTCTAGGCTAAACAGAGGCAATGTGGATAACATTTGCACGTAACACAACAATAATCCCCAATCCACCACAAACTGAGACCACACAGGTAAGTATATTTTATAAAAATATATAACTTTATCTAGTTTCAGCAAGGTAAATAAGGCAGTTGCATGATAATCACTTTGTCAGAAATGTAGCACTTAATCTTAATGGTTGCATTTAGTCAGGAAGTTTCTGTATATAAAAGAAAACATATAGTCTCTAGTCTCTAGTCCTTCAATATCAAAGACGAGTAATATTGATTTCCTTGGTAGTAGGTCTAAAAATGAGCAATACACACAATGCCCCCGTGTAACTCTACCTCTGGGCTCCAAGCGCTGTCAATGTGCTTCTCTGCGAGGCTCGGGGACTCCTTCTTTCCCCAGGTGCCGCCTCGCTCCTTCTTGAGCCTCAGGCGCCCCAGGCCGTGCAGATCGCACGTGTCCCCGCCCCGGCCGGCCCCCTGTCCTCTCCCGCCCGCTCTCGACAATCCAACGAGCGGCGGGGGAGGTGGTGATGCTCACCTGGTGGGGGACGGCTGGCCAGGGGTGCGGGACGCCTCAGATTCCCTCGGCGGGGTCGGGTCACTTCTTCCCGGGTCCGGCGGTGATCACGGTGATTTTTCGGCTCTTCCAGCCGCCTCAGCCCAGGCAGCCAATCCCGTTGCGGCTCTTCAGACGAGCCCCTATGAGCGCGAGGCCGCCAACCAATGGCAGCGCGGCCTCGCTGATGACGCTCCGCTTCCTCGCCCAACCCCTACTCAGCCACGGCAATGACGCGACGCCGCACGGGCCAATCCCGTCGCGGCGTTAGTGAGGGGGCTTGGCTCCTTCGTCCAATGGGAGCGCGGCGGCTTCGATCTTCGGCCCCGCAGCTCCTGAACACCGAAGCAAGTTGCAGGGGGTGTTCCTGGCCCCGGGCCGCGATGGTGATTTGGCGGCAAAGGGTTTTCGAGGGCGCTGGTCACGAATAGACCCCCCTCTCGACCTCCCCACCACTTTGGAGCGGATTTCACGAGGGGAGGCACCACAAGCCTCCGACCCTCGCTGGTAATGTGCCGATGAGCACACCGATCCCTTCCTCACGCTCCGCAGTCGAGTACCACACGTCCCAGGTCACCACAGCACGATCTTGCAGCTGCTTTTGGCAAAGCTGTAGGAACCTTTAACCCTGGGTTCCCAACAGGAGGCCAGCTCTTCTCAGGCCCTTGGAGATTCAATTTGCAGACACAGCACACAGCAAAGTCTTGGCAGTTTCAAGCAGGTAGGGTCACAGCACACAGCAAAGTCCCTTTCTCCTCCTCAGCTTTCAGTTGTCTAGCAGAACAGGTCAGCCCTTGGAGCACACATCAAGGCAATCTTCCTTTAGTTCTCCAGCCGTCCTTCTTCCAGCGGAGGTTCCTTCTTGATGGTAGGATCTTGGAATCTAATCTTCCGTAGTCAGGGGTCCTTTCCTTATACCCCTCAAAGTCTTTGAAGTCCTTTGAAGTCTTTGTGCAAGCGGCCCTGACTCCAGTCTAAACCAGTTTTGGGGGTTGCTGAAGCACTGAGGTGTTTCTGGTTTTCTTCTTCCTGTCAGCTCCAGGGTCAGAGGTGGCAGTTGTCCGGCAGGAGAGAGAGCCAGCAGGGTGGGCAGGCAGGCACAGCCCGGCACTCCCAGGCGCTTCTTCCTCCCACCTCCCTAGCAGCAGATGCGCCCTTTCATCCCCGGGCTGGCTCCGACCCTCTCCTCCGGGGGCTCTGCAGCCCCCCTGTCACATCCAGACCAGACAGGCATTCCACAAACCCAGGCACACAGAAAGGTTTAGACAAGAGAACAGCCACTTTCTAAAAGTGCTATTCTCCAACACAGGATTTAAAAACACCCTTCACTAAAAGATGTGTCATTAAATTCTGAGTTCAGGGATATCTTTCTCTTATGTCCCATCTTGTTCCTATGGGGAGATAGGCTGGCATCACATGGGGCCAGCCTCCTCCATGTTACTCTATGGAGCAAGAGAGCCTTACAGCAGTGAGCACATAAAATGGCTGCTGCCCACTACCAGAGCATGTGACCTGCACTAGTACATGCTCTACCTTATCTATACACTGCACCCTGCCGAGGGGGGTACCTTGAGCCTTCCATAGGGGTGACTGATGTGCACAGACAGGGAAGGGTTAGGCCCAGCCAGTGGAGACACTGGCCAGGGGGACAGGGCAGTCCACTGACTGCACACAGGCCCTGCGCTGGCAGGCCTGAGTCACCTTTTTAGGGCTACTCATGTGGGTGGCGCAATCTGCGCTGCAGGCCCACTAGTAGCATCTGTCATCACCAGCCCTGGCACACACAGTGCACTTTACTAGGGACTCCAGGGTGATACAAATATGCCAATCAGGTATATTCAATTAATATGGCAATTTACAGAGGGAGCACTTACACTCTGACACTGATCAGCAGTGGCAGAGTGTCCAAAGCATCTAAACCAGCAAAAACGAAATCCAGCACAGCATCAAAAATACATGAGTCAGAGGCAAAAAGATGGGGGAAGAACCACGCCAAAAGGTGTCAGGTCTAACACGTGTCCCCTCCAGCTGAAAGTGGGGAGAACTACCCAACCTCTTGGGAGTCCTCATCACTAAGGCGGAAGAATCTGGACAGACCGTCAGCATTGGCGTGTTCTGTACCAGGACGGTGCTCCACCGTAAAGTCCATCCCCTGTAGGGAAATGGACCACCTCAACAATTTTGGATTCTCACCCCTCATCTGCATTAACCATCTGAGGGGCCTGTGGTCGGTCTGAACACGGAAGTGAGTCCCAAACAGGTAGGGCCTCAGCTTCTTCAGAGCCCAGACCACAGCGAAAGCTTCCCTTTCAATGGCACTCCATCCCCGTTCCCTGGGGATTAGCCTCCGGCTAATGAAAGCCACTGGTTGGTCTCCGCCCTCATCATTAATCTGTGAGAGTACTGCTCCCACGCCTTGCTCTGAAGCGTCAGTTTGCACAATGAACTCACTGGAAAAGACAGGTGCCTTAAGCACCGGTGCTGTGCACATGGCAGTTTTGAGGGTGTCAAAAGCAGTTTGACAGGCCTCAGTCTAATTCACTTTTCAGGGCTGATTCCTAGATGTCAGCTCTGTCAAAGGGGCCACAATGGTGCCATAACCTTTGACAAACCGTCTGTAATAACCGGTGAGACCTAAAAAGGCTCTCACCTCAGTCTGAGTCTTGGGGGGCTCCCAAGCCAGAATGGTATCAATCTTCGCCTGTAGGGGCGCCACCTGGCCGCTCCCCACCTGGTGTCCCAAGTACACCACCGATCCCTGCCCTATCTGGCATTTACTGGCCTTGATAGTGAGGCCTGCCTTCTGCAGAGCCTTCAACACTTCAGTGAGGTGTTGCAGGTGTTCCTCCCAAGTGGAGCTGAACACAGCAATGTCATCCAGGTAGGCTGCGCTGAATTGCTCCAGCCCCGCCAGTACCTGGTTGACCAATCTCTGAAATGTGGCAGGTGCATTTTTCAACCCAAAGGGCATGACACGGAACTGGAAGTGCCCCTCGGGTGTGGAAAATGCTGACCTCTCCTTTGCCCCGTCAGTTAAGGCAATCTGCCAGTACCCTGAGGTCAAATCAAAAGTACTCAGGTACTGGGCAGCTCCCAACCGATCCACCAGCTCATCAGCTCTGGGGATGGGGTGCGCGTCAGTCTTGGTGACCGCATTGAGCCCACGGTAGTCTACGCAGAACCGAAGTTCTGGGGTGCCACCTGGGGTAGCAGCTTTCTTAGGCACTAAGACCACTGGGCTAGCCCAGGGGCTGCTGGAGGGCTTAATCACCCCTAGCGTCAACATCTTGGAAACTTCTTCCTTGATGCTGGCTCTGACCTTGTCAGCCACTCTGTAAAACTTCTGTTTCACAGGCAGACTGTCTCCAGTGTCCACATCGTGGACGCACCACTTGGTGACACCGGGGGTCAGGGAGAACAGGGGGGCGAACTGACCCAAGACTTGGCGACAGTCCTCCTGCTGCTCTGGAGTCAGAGTGGGGGAGAGGACCACACCATCCACTGACCCATCTTGCTCCTTGACTGCCAGGAGGTCAGGGAGAGGATCACTATCCTCCTCCCCTCCAGCATCTGTAGCCATGAGCATAGTCACTTCAGTCCTCTCAAAGTGGGGTTTGAGACGGTTCACTTGTAGCACTCTCAGGGGCTTCCTGGGAGTCTTCAGGTTAACCAAATAGGTAACCTCGCTCTTGCGCTCCACCAGCTCATATGGCCCAGACCACTTGTCACGGAGCGCACAAGGCTCCACTGGCGCCATCACCCACACTTTCTGACCAGGGTGGAACTCAACCAGAGAAGTGTTCTGGTCATACCACCTCTTCATTTCCTCCTGGCTAGCCTCCAGGTTCTCTTGAGCGAGCTTCCTGAAGCGCTTTGTCTGGGTGCGAATGGCCAGCACATAGCTGAACACATCCTGAGGGGTTTTCCCACGGGATTTCTCCCACCCCTCCTTCACCAGAGTAAGAGGCCCTCTGACAGGGTGGCCATACAGCAACTCAAAGGGACTGAACCCTAAGGATTTCTGAGGCACCTCCCTGTAGGCAAACAACAGGCATGGTAACAAGACGTCCCATTTCCGCCTCATGGGCTCTTCCAGGCCCATAATCATGCCCTTCAATGTGCGGTTGAATCTCTCAACCAGCCCATTTCCTTGAGGGTGGTAAGGAGTGGTGAATTTGTATGTCACCCCACACTCACTCCACAGGGACTTCATATACCTAGAAATGAAGTTTGTCCCTCTGTCTGAGACCACCTCCCTGGGAAATCCCACACGGGAAAAGATCCCCATCAGGGCCCGGCCCACCACTGGGGCGGTGACCGTCCTGAGCGGGATGGCTTCCGGGTACCGAGTGGCATGGTCCACCAAGACCAGGATAAACCTGTTGCCTAGGGCTGTCTTGGGATCCAGGGGCCCCACGATGTCAATGCCCACCCGCTCAAAAGGGGTGCTCACCACAGGAAAGGGTTGGAGGTGTGCCACGCACTTCCCTCCGCTCTTGCCACTGGCTTGGCAAGTCTGACAAGACTTACAAAAGGCAGCGACGTGCTTCTTCATCTGGGGCCAGTAGAAATGGGTGACAAGCCTGTGATAGGTCTTGTCTTGCCCCAGGTGTCCTGCGAGAGGCACGTCATGAGCCAGACCCAGTAGGAAGTTCCTGAAGCGCTCCGGTACTACCAGCACACGGGCTGCACCAGGCTCAGCGAACTTAGGCTCACTATAAAGTAAGTCATCCTCCCAGTAGATCAAATGCTCCTTGGACCCCAGGCCTGCTGCCTGGTCTGCAGCCTGCTGCCGCACACCAATGAGAGAAGGGCACTCCTTCTGAGCCTGGCAGAATTCCTCCCTGGAGGGACCACCCTCTTGCTGCCACTGGGACAGCTCAGGCAATTCCCCTAGTTCGGCCACCTGCTCCCCTGTAGGTTCCAGGGCATCCCCCTCTGGGTCTGCCTCCTCCTGGACCGTGGGAACAGTGGGGGCCGGTTTCCCGCGCCCTCTACCCCTTCCTCTCTTGGCAGGTCCCTGGGCCATTGTTCCAGGCTCCAGTTCTGCTAGACCGCCCTCTCTGGCTGTCATTGCACGGGTGGACACACAGATCCACGCAGGCAAACCCAACATCTCCAAGTGAGTCCTGTGCTCCACCTCTTTCCAGGGGGAGCTCTCCAGGTCATTACCTAATAGACAATCTACAGGCAAGGCATCACTTACAACAATTTCCAAAATACCGGAGACTCCTCCCCATTCAAATGGAACTTTTGCCAACTTGCAGTAGCGCACTGAACTGTCAGCTGCCACCACAGGCCGGAGTACCTTGGGAACAATTTGCTCTTCAGACACCCACCGACACCTGACAGATGTCACGCTGGCCCCTGTGTCTCTCAGAGCCTCCACCTCCTGTCCATTGATGGTCACCTTCTGCCCGTATTTCTTAGTGTTTTGGGGCAGCAAAGTTTCCTGGGCCATCTCTTGGTCTCCTAGAGAGACTAGGGTCATCAAAGCTAACCCCTTCTCCCCAATAGAAATCAAATCCCCTCCCAAAGCTACACTGGCTAACGCCGGCGGTGGAGCTGGAGCACCAGTGGGTGCTGCTTTCTTCTTTGGACAGTTGGGGGCAATGTGCCCCACCTCCCTACATGAATAGCAAGTAGGCGGGGCCTTTTTGTCCTGCGTGCCCTTAGGGGGCCAGGACTTCTTAGGCTTGGGGGGTTGAGACACCTTCTCCTGGGAACTACTTTGGGGCCCTTTAGAAGACTCCTTTGATTACCAGTGTCCCCCCCACTCTTCTGCGGGGGACCCTGTCCACCTTTGGCTGGGGTACTTACCACCCCCTTGTGGACCCTGGTGCTAGTCCAGCGGTCCGCCTCTTTAGCAAGCTCACTGGGATCAGTTAACTTGCTATCCAAAAGATGCTGGCACAGCTCTGGAACACATAAGCTACTTAAGTGCTCCCTACTAATCAAGTGACACAACCCCACATAATCAGTAACTTTGCTGCCCTTTATCCAACCTTCCAGTGCACGCGTGTACATACTCACACACTCCACCCAAGTACTTGAATCAAGCTTCTTGAAGTTCCTAAACTTCTGGCGGTACTGTTCTGAAGTGAGCCCATACCTGAGGCACAAAGCCTCCTTCATAGCGGGGTAGGATAAAGCATCCTCTGCTTCTAAGGGTACCAAAACATCCCTCCCAGAGGCCTCAAAATGCTTCCACAATCCTGCCCCCCAATTCTTCTCAGGCACTTCATTCATCTTTAAGGCAAGTTCATACGCTCTGAACCACGCATAAATATCCTCACCCCTCTGATAATTCTGTACCAGATCCTTTGGTATGTATACCTTACCCGCCTCTACCGGTTGTGCGCTGCCACCATTAGAACTGGACACCACCTGTTTAAATTTGATGTCCAACTCCTTCATGCTCAACTCATGAGCCAATTGGAGTTTCCTCTCCTCCAAAGCGAGAGCGGTTCTTCTCTCCTCTGCCTCGGCTTGCTCTTTGAGCTTAAAAAGCTCAATCTCATGGGCCCTAGCTCTCTGATTCTCCTCCACTTCCTCTGGAGAAATAACCCTACCGGAGTGGTTGCTGCCGGGCCTAGACGCTGGCTTCCCCACTGGCAATTCACTGGACAAAAAAACATTCTCCTGTGTGCCTCCCTCTCCAGTAGTAGCTTCTGGAACACCATGTTTGGCCTCCCACCAGGCCCTCAGAGCTTTCCGTAGCTCTTCCTTGTTTGCGCCGCCCCTTACTGGGCATTCAAGCCGTTTGCAGAAGTTTCTCAGTTGCTCCTTGTTATAGGTGACCAACTCCTGGATTTCAAATTCCACTTCCACTTCTCCATTCACGCTTGGCGCTTTCCGAGACATGATGCTTCCTAACCTTTTCACCAAAAAAGAAAAAAATCTTGCGCAACCTGTTCTGCTAAACTAGACTAGTGATGTACAAGAAATCACTGCAGGTCAAGTGCAATTATTAGTTCAAAATCCGCACCGCTGTCCAACAATGTTAGAACCGGGGGTCTCTAGTTGGCAGAGGTAAGTACCTTAGACCAAGTAGGGACCCTTGCTTCTAGTCAGGGTGAAGGAATAACCCTCTGAGATAACCCCTGCTCACCCTCTAGGTAGCATGGCGCGAGCAGTCTAGGCTAAACAGAGGCAATGTGGATAACATTTGCACGTAACACAACAATAATCCCCAATCCACCACAAACTGAGACCACACAGGTAAGTATATTTTATAAAAATATATAACTTTATCTAGTTTCAGCAAGGTAAATAAGGCAGTTGCATGATAATCACTTTATCAGCAATGTAGCACTTAATCTTAATGGTTGCATTTAGTCAGGAAGTTTCTGTATATAAAAGAAAACATATAGTCTCTAATCTCTAGTCCTTCAATATCAAAGACAAGTAATATTGATTTCCTTGGTAGTAGGTCTAAAAATGAGCAATACACACAGACTCCTTCTTTCCCCAGGTGCCGCCTCGCTCCTTCTTGAGCCTCAGGCGCCCCAGGCCGTGCAGATCGCACGCGTCCCCGCCCCGGCCGGTCCCCTGTCCTCTCCCGCCCGCTCTCGACAATCCAACGAGCGGCGGGGGAGGCGGTGATGCTCACCTGGTGGGGGACGGCTGGCCAGGGGTGCGGGTTCCCTCGGCGGGGTCGGGTCACTTCTTCCCGGGTCCGGCGGTGATCGCGGTGATTCTTCGGCTCTTCCAGCCGCCTCAGCCCAGGCAGCCAATCCCGTCGCGGCTCTTCAGACGAGCCCCTATGAGCGCGAGGCCGCCAACCAATGGCAGCGCGACCTCGCTGATGACGCTCCGCTTCCTCGCCCAACCCCTACTCAGCCACGGCAATGACGCGGCGCCGCACGGGCCAATCCCGTCGCGGCGTTAGTGAGGGGGCTTGGCTCCTTCGTCCAATGGGAGCGCGGCAGCTTCGATCTTCGGCCCCGCAGCTCCTGAACACCGAAGCAAGTTGCAGGGGGTGTTCCTGGCCCCGGGCCGCGATGGTGATTTGGCGGCAAAGGGTTTTCGAGGGCGCTGGTCACGAATAGACCCCCCTCTCGACCTCCCCACCACTTTGGAGCGGATTTCACGAGGGGAGGCGCCACAAGCCTCCGACCCTCGCTGGTAATGTGCCGATGAGCACACCGATCCCTTCCTCACGCTCCGCAGTCGAGTACCACACGTCCCAGGTCACCACAGCACGATCTTGCAGCTGCTTTTGGCAAAGCTGTAGGAACCTTTAACCCTGGGTTCCCAACAGGAGGCCAGCTCTTCTCAGGCCCTTGGAGATTCAAGTTGCAGACACAGCACACAGCAAAGTCTTGGCAGTTTCAAGCAGGTAGGGTCACAGCACACAGCAAAGTCCCTTTCTCCTCCTCAGCTTTCAGTTGTCCAGCAGAACAGGTCAGCCCTTGGAGCACACAGCAAGGCAATCTTCCTTTAGTTCTCCAGCCGTCCTTCTTCCAGCGGAGGTTCCTTCTTGATGGTAGGATCTTGGAATCTAATCTTCCGTAGTCAGGGGTCCTTTCCTTATACCCCTCAAAGTCTTTGAAGTCCTTTGAAGTCTTTGTGCAAGCGGCCCTGACTCCAGTCTAAACCAGTTCTGGGGGTTGCTGAAGCACTGAGGTGTTTCTGGTTTTCTTCTTCCTGTCAGCTCCAGGGTCAGAGGTGGCAGTTGTCCGGCAGGAGAGAGAGCCAGCAGGGTGGGCAGGCAGGCAGGCACAGCCCGGCACTCC
Source organism: Lissotriton helveticus (assembly GCF_964261635.1). Classification (NCBI taxonomy): domain Eukaryota; kingdom Metazoa; phylum Chordata; class Amphibia; order Caudata; family Salamandridae; genus Lissotriton; species Lissotriton helveticus. The sequence goes on along the minus strand of NC_136059.1, from coordinate 1,790,274,640 downwards.
CAGGCGCTTCTTCCTCCCACCTCCCTAGCAGCAGATGCGCCCTTTCATCCCCGGGCTGGCTCCGACCCTCTCCTCCGGGGGCTCTGCAGCCCCCCTGTCACATCCAGACCAGACAGGCATTCCACAAACCCAGGCACACAGAAAGGTTTAGACAAGAGAACAGCCACTTTCTAAAAGTGCTATTCTCCAACACAGGATTTAAAAACACCCTTCACTAAAAGATGTGTCATTAAATTCTGAGTTCAGGGATATCTTTCACTTATGTCCCATCTTGTTCCTATGGGGAGATAGGCTGGCATCACATGGGGCCAGCATCCTCCATGTTACTCTATGGAGCAAGAGAGCCTTACAGCAGTGAGCACATAAAATGGCTGCTGCCCACTACCAGAGCATGTGACCTGCACTAGTACATGCTCTACCTTATCTATACACTGCCCCCTGCCCAGGGGGGTACCTTGAGCCTTCCATAGGGGTGACTGATGTGCACATACAGGGAAGGGTTAGGCCCAGCCAGTGGAGACACTGGCCAGGGGGACAGGGCAGTCCACTGACTGCACACAGGCCCTGCGCTGGCCGGCCTGAGTCACCTTTTTAGGGCTACTCATGTGGGTGGCGCAATCTGCGCTGCAGGCCCACTAGTAGCATCTGTCATCACCAGCCCTGGCACAAACAGTGCACTTTACTAGGGACTCCAGGGTGATACAAATATGCCAATCAGGTATATTCAATTAATATGGCAATTTACAGAGGGAGCACTTACACTTTGACACTGATCAGCAGTGGCAGAGTGTCCAAAGCATCTAAACCAGCAAAAACGAAATCCAGCACAGCATCAAAAATACATGAGTCAGAGGCAAAAAGATGGTGGAAGAACCACGCCAAAAGGTGTCAGGTCTAACACTGAACATCTCAAACAAATAATGGACAATGGGGGAATTACTGCTCTCACCTTGTTGGATCTGTCAGCAGCATTCAACACCATCTCCCATACATTCTAACACACAGCATGGTAGATATTGGGATTGCCAGTCCTGCCCTTGCATGGATTTCCAACTTCCTCAGCAATAGATCTCACTCAGCGTGTCTTCCTCCTTTCTCCTTGGGCCCAACTATCCTGGACTGTGGAGTACCACTGGGTCATGCTTGAGTCCAACAGTCTTGGCAGCCCTGATCCAGGGCTGCGGTTTCTAGGTGATTTCTTATGTGGATGACACACAATTGACCACTTCTTTTACTAAGAATCAGGACACTGCTCAACTTAGGTTCAGGCAATGCCTAATAATAGTATCAAAATGGATGCATGAAAACCAACTAAAGCTGAATTATCACAACACAGAATTGCAGATATTTGGAAAAAAACACAAACACTGGACTGAATACTGGTGGCCTTTGAACTCAGTCCTTCTCCATTTCCTGTTGAACTATTCAAAATGTTGTTTTGGTCTCTCCATAATTCATTAGCCTTTTTGACTTTTACGGCCAGACAAATGGTGATTCATGCCCTTATAACCTTGAGGCTTGATTACTCCAATTCTCTTAATTCTCTTTTTGTCCATCCAAGAAACACATACATAAACTTAAATTAGTTCAGAATGTGGCAGAAGATTTCCCAGACACTGTTCTATTTCATATAAACTGAAGGCCTTTTACCTGCTTCCAAAATAAATAAATAGGATTCCAGATTCAATTCAAGAATCTTAGTCATATTCATAGAGCTGTCTTCCACTCAGGCCGACACAGACCTAAAGTCATTTTGAAGTTTCATATTCCATCTAGAACTGCCACTGCTTTTATAATTCTCCCTCCCAGGTTTCGCACATTCAGCTAGGGGTTTGTTCAGCTGCAGTGGTAGGTGTTAAAATATGGAACACACTCCCTATTACTCTCTGTGCGATGGCAGAGTGCACTTGTTACTTTGAGTAAGCTGTCCATTATTCTGAGAATTCTAACCATCTTGTTGCTTAGGTTAGAATAGGAATAGCAAGTCTGACCCCTCTGAAGTTCAACACATGAGTATGAATTTGAAAATAATGCTAAAAAAAGGGCCTCGAGGCACTATATCATCAAACAAGACAAAATAAAAAGTAAAGGGTAGCATTCTGGGAAAGGGGGAAAAGACTGTTCATGAGAACGGTTGGGGCCCAATTACGAGTTTGGCAGTGTGGGAGCTGGCTGCCATACCACTACGCTCTCCCACAGTGCCAGACAGTGCAGCCACTCACCCACCCGATTACGAGTATTATCTTGATCTGGTGGCGTGGTGGTGCCACAGCTGTGCAGTTTAAAGGCTAATATGTAAGTCTTTAACTGCACCGCTGCGGGCCGCCAGTGCCAGTTTCTGCATGACAAGGACTGTGCAGTCCATGCCGTGCAGGAATGGTGTGCATGCACACAACGGTGCATAACATGTGCCCCCCTTCATGAACCCCGATGCACAGTGCCTAAAGGGGGCCTTTCTTTCCTCACCACCAGCAGTTTATGGAGTAAGACCCTCCATGAGACCGCTGGCGGTGAGGAAAGTCGTAATATGCTTGACGGTGCCACAGGGCACCACTAAGAATATTGCAGCCCTCGGACCACCACGCCACCACCAGGGATTTCTGATCCTTGGCGGTTGAAGCAGGGACATGGCGGTCCGGCAGCCCAATTTGTAATCTTGTAGTCGGCCCACCGGTGCAACAGTTGCCAGACTGCAACCATTGCGCCACCGTGAATTTGGTGGTCCTCAGACCTCCAAACTCAAAATTAGGGCCTTAGTTGTTAGGCATTACTATAAAAAATACTGCATAATTTAAAAAAAGGTTAAAGTTGCTTCCAAATGATTTATAAACTCTATATAAAACATTGAAACAGATAATTCAGAAAATTAATAAACACGTTCACAAATTAATAATTAATAAATACATTTTAAATCGAAAACAAATACGTTTATGAACATTTCCCAACCTACTTCCACATGAATACACCAAAAATGTAAATGAAAACAATAATTAAAAATTATCAAACATAATAAATACAAACAATATATAAGTACAAATATTACTTAAAATAATAACAAAAAGTATTTTTAAAAGACTTAAAAACAACCAAGTGATATTATTTTTCCTATTAATCATTAATTGTAATAACTTATATCTTTAATTAGCAAGTTAACCAATTAAAAATAATCAATTAAAAATGTAGAAAACAATATTTAAGACATTTTCCACCATACTTCCCCTACAAACCCAACGGCCCACCAAAAACTCAAAACAATATATTTATTTTAAATCTATGACTTAATATTATGTAAAAACACGGAAACATTACAATAAATTACTAATTAGTATCTACATATTAAAACAAATACAATAAAAAAAAAAGATATTCACATATATAAATTAACTAATTTCCAAATTAACCAACAGTTCAATTAACCAAACGAGGTAAAAATGGATGCAAACTAAACTCTATTAAAAATCTTTTAAAATAAGTAACAATAAAATAATGATAATGTATAACACTCAAACTAATAAACCAATACAAAAAATTTATACATTATATACAATGGCATCAAATAAAAAATATTAAATATTTAGATATTTTTTATAAAGTTAAAAAACAGCATTCTTACCTGCGATATGTCTCACAAAAATCTGGACATCACAATATTTGTGCAATGATATACAAGATCAACAATATTTTTGAAAAAAATATTATGTTAAAACATCTGCAGCAGGTTCAGATTTGAATAATGGGAACATGGTGTAGCTGGTAAACTTGTTTGCTGCAGAAAACTGTGTGTATTTCGCAAGTCATAGCTTTTAGTCATACCAGAGTGCTCTGTCGGTTAATTAAATTTTTGCAGAGATCGAGGTGTAATCTACAGGTCATAGTTTCCATACCTAGTAATATAGATAATTTGTTTATGCACTCCCTGCTAAGACTTGAATGCCATGCACAGGTCACAGGTTTAAATGAGCGAGGTAGCAATTAGCAACGGATCACTGATATAATATTGATGCATACAATATCAAAAACACAAAAAATCACAAATTAAATATTGATAACAAAAATGGTGAGTTCCTATATGTAACTAGTAACACCACAAATATTGAGAACACAAATATCATTGTTAAAAATATCAAATTGTAACTATATCGGAAAAAAAAAATTATGGAAAGAAAAATATTGTTACCTTTAAAATTTTTTATAATATATCAAAAATATTGATTTAGACAATATCAATTACAATATTATCGTCAAAATAATTAAATATTCACTAAAAATATATATAAAAAAAACTTTTTACATAAAACAATTACTTCATATAAAACCAAAATACTTTATGTACATACTTAAATTAAACAAAAATATGTAACATCACCAAAATCTTTACTTGTCACCCCCCAAAAATATATATCTAAAATTATGACAATACCACCCCAAAAAAATATTAAAATGAACTACAAACATTTAAACTACAACATATATATATATATATATATATATATATATATATATATATATATATATATATATATATTCCAAGCAACACGATGGGTCCTTCCGGGATCCTTACTCCCTAGTCAGGTGGCGCATAGGTTCGGCGGACCTCTCCAAGCCGAAAAATTTCCAATAATCCACAGTTTGCTTCAAAGCATGATGCGCACTCAGGAAGTTATAGCAAAGAAGATTTATTCTTGGTTACACGCTACGCGTTTCGACACTCCTTGTGTCTTCTTGATCACACGTTAACCACTCTGTCTAGAAGGGCCTGCGTATACAGGGTACCGGAAACCCTGTAATATTGAGAACCAAAACCTTCTCCATCTCAGATGTTAATACGAACAACACATGGATTTCGTTGCAGCAAAGTTTATTCAGCCACACAGCAACGCGTTTCAGCTTACGCCTTGTTCACGCTAGGTGACAGGTGTTTTTTGCACATTTCTTATATATTTTCAACAGCAGTGTAAACATAAGTAACAGACAATGTGATCAACGGTGAATACATAGAAAAAGTGGCGGCCATCTTAGCATGGTTTCAATACATAGTTGCATATATCTGCAAGCCATATTATTGTTTGTGCAATATATAGCATAATTTCAACAGAGTTCATAGTAGTCAATACCACCAAATCAAGCCTGAATAAATAAATAAATAAATAAATAAACTTTGTTGCAACGAAACCCACGTATTGTTCGTATTAACTTCTGAGGCGGAGAAGGTTTTGGTTCTCAATATATATATATATATATATATATATATATATATATATATATATATATATATATACTTACCTTCAATACTATATGTCATACATAAAAAATAAGTCCTAAATTAGCATCTACCATAGAAGGACTGAACAAATAAAAATAAATAAATCTAAAACTAAACCAAGCAATAAAATAAAACTATAAACTACTTTAACCAATCAAAACAAACAATTATTTCAATAATATAAAAGGCATACTAATTTACCTAACCAACTACTTCAAAATGACAAACTCTGCAAGACAAGGAAACTCTGTTGGATTTTCTCACCAGACCATTACAGAAGAATATATATATCTTTCAACAACTACCTAACCAAATAAGTAAAACTAGTATTTAAACTAAACAATAATTCGTATTAATTATAAAAACGTTCAATAACAAATAATTTATAAAATACTCTCCAACTTCGATCTCTTTACATAGGCTTGCCAAAAGAAAAACCAATGCCTGGAAAGACTGAATAAACTGCCAGAAAATAGCAACTATCACAAACCATCAAAAAGATATAAGAAAGTAAGTATCCATAAATTAATACAAAACTATAAACTCACCCAAATACCAAGCAAAAATTAGCCTTACAACCTTAACCTCTACAAACTACAAACAAATTAACATTTAAAAAGAAACTCACAATTTCTTTTCATTCAACAGAAAGGAAAGCACCTGCTCCACGTCAGAAAAACACCCAATGGAAAAGCTGCAAATCCCTGTGAAACATCTAAATAGAAAATACATGTAAATATACAAATAGAAGTAGTTGCATATTTGTACATAACAAATGTACAATATTCTATATATTTATACTATTACACTACTTCCAGGTACAATGACAGAAGCTGCAAAGTATATCACTTTGCAGAAAGGAAATCAGTTACACATGGTCTACATGGTCTAGCCAAGAAAGTGCATCAACAGAAACTATAAACTGGAAATGTGCTAAATTTTGTTCTAGTGCATGCTTTGGAGGGCAAGTACAAAAGATGATTTTGTTATTCATGTAAGAGAGCACAACCATCCCCCAAATGTCACAGAAATAGAAGTAAGGGAGATTTTGCATGATATAAGTGAGGAAAGCCCTATCTCCCAGTAACCAACAAGCAAAATCCGTAAAGATGTGGGCATAGATGCATCAAGCGAAACTGCGATCGTAATCGCTGCGAAACAGCGATTGCAATTTCAATTCCCACTTCCGCAATGCATCAAGTACAAAAGCAGCAAATTGCGAATTCGCAAAACAAAGAATCGCTAAATCATTTGAAACCTTCATTGCGATTCCTTAAAAGCGATTTCCCACATATTTAGCAAAATCAATAGCGAATTCGCAGCCAAATAGCGAATTCGCAAATAAATCGATATTCCCGAGTCGCAATTTAAGGAGAAGCAAAACCAGGTGGTAACCATGAGGTCAAATTGGCAACAAAAAAACAAAAACTTTGCAAACAACAAACATGTGTTGGGTAAATCAAACACACTTAAGGAGACTCAGTAGGAGCATGAGGAAAGTGACAATGGCAGGTCTCTGCATCGTGGCACGGCGGATGAGGCTCCAGGCTGCAGCCCAGAACCGACGCAGGATCCAAGAGCGCATCTTCCGGCTGTGGATTACACTACTGGGACAGACTGAAGAGGAGATCTACTCCAAATACAGGCTCAATGGGGTAATGATCTTGAAGCTCATCAGAGACCTTGACCCCCTGATGCAGCACTCAACACGGAGGACCAATGCCGTGCCCACCCATGTCCAGGTCCTGTGCTGCCTGCACCTCCTGGCCTCCGGCAGCTTCCAGGGGATAGTCGCATATGCAGGGGGTATATCCCAGAATACACTGTCACGCTGCCTACAGAGTTTACTGGACGCCATGCTGAGCCGGATACATCACCACATCACCTTCCCAACAACCCAACAGGACTTAATGCAAACTAAACTGGACTTCTATCACACCGCCCATTTCCCCCATGTAATTGGCTGCATCGACTGCACCCACATACACATCTGTCCACCCGCAGATACCGAATACATGTACCAGAACCGCAAGTCATACCACCCCCTCAACATTCAGATGGTCTGCTATGCGAAGACCATCATTACAGACATTGTGGCACAATACCCAGGGAGCACGCATGATTCATTTATCTTCCGGCACAGCGGCATACACACCCGCTTGGTCAGGGGTGAATTTGGTGAGGAACGGCTCCTAGGTAAGTATTTTGCTGAGCATAACAGGCACTGACCCTCTGCTCCCCCTTCAGGTGACAGAGCCTACGCCCTCCGTGAATACCTCCTCACCCCATACCTCAACCCTGCAACAGCACAGGAACGGAGGTACAATTCTGCGCATATACACACCCGAAATATGATAGAGCGAACATTTGGTATGTTAAAGAGTCAACAAGACTGGCGGGCCCTCAAATACTGGCCCGAGAACTGCTGCCGCATCGTTGCCGTGTACGCCATGCAGCACAATATTGCCACCAAGCGGAGGATTCCTGTTGAGGTGTCTGGTAGTGAGTCGGAGGGGGACGACCTGCCACCTGCACATGTGCACCATACACACGGGGAGAATCCTGCTGAAGGTCACAGGTGCCACGCCAACATCACACAGAACTATTTCTAGTGCATCCATACCCCTCACACAACACTGCACTCATGCAAGCCACATCAATGATTGACATGAGGAAGATTTGTTTTCAAAATAAAGCTTTCGTTTAATTCACAAGCTCTCGATGTGCTTTCATCAGCAAACAATAGGGGTACTGTATTCAGACATCCAAGCTCATGTAACCTAAGCTGGCGTTCATGGTTACCTCACCACGGCACTGCCGGAAATGTCAAGTAACTAGCGCCTCCTGCCGGACGCACCCTGTCGTCTCTCACCCTCCACGTTAGGCTGGTTTTGTCGGCATGCAGTGTTGGGCCGGGAACTGCGCCGCCTTTCTGTTTGTACCGGCACAGACAGGAGGCTGAGGCTCGATGTCCCTTCGCTGGCATCACCCCCCCCCCCTTGCAATGCCATGGTCTTCCGCCTGTTGGTGCTCCACAGCGTTGGTGACCTGCTCCAGGGCCCTTGCAATGTCAGCACAGGATTGCACCATCTGGATTTGCATGGCCAATGATCTGCGCGAGAGCTGGGAAGTGGCATTCCCAATCAGCTGATTTGAACGTGTGTAGGCTGATAGCCGTGTGAGCAGCTGCCTGTGGCGTCTGCGGGTGATGTCCTGCTGCACCCGTTTACGGTGCACAGCAAGCATCTGAGCCTCAATGCCCAGGCCCAAGTTGTGTGCGTGTCGCTCCATGTCTGCTGTGGTGGGCACGGAGCGCTGCTGCCTTAACCTGCTGGTGGCGTGGGCCCGCACACTTGCTAGGCGTCGTGTCTGCTTCCTGGGTGGGGGTGGGATCTGCTCCACTGCCATGCATGCCGAGTGGTGAAGTTGTGCTCCACCCGTAGCTGCAGGAATGGCCCTGGGTCTCGGTGCAGGTGCTGGTGTAGGTGCAGGTGCTGGCTGGCTCTCCCCCTCCGTCTCTTCAGGTGTCTCCACAATGTGGAGAATCTCTCTGTCAGACGTGTCAACATCCGCAGCACCTGTGATGTGAATGAGTGCATGATTAATGATATGATTCAGGCACCTGGGATGTAGCAACATGCATGCAGGCTCGCTATTGCTTGATGTCTGCATTCCCTGACTGGCTTTAGGGGTCTGTGTTACTTTATTCTGACTGTGTGTGGCTATCAGGGCACATTGTCACACTACAGGTTCCACAATGCATTTGGGTGTTTGGGAGGAGCAGGGACTGGATTACTGGGATTAAAAATAGGGTTTGCACTGGGGGCATGGGCATTGTTAGGGTACGGGGTCGCAGTAGCATGGCTCTTACCTTGAGATTGGTGTTTGGCGCGGGAGGTGTCCAGTTGAGTGACGCCCAAGCAGGCTGCAGGGTGGATGGTGTACTCCACTAGGTTCTCCATGGGGGTGTTTTCAGGGACTGTGGAGTGTTCTCCTCCCGCAGCCAGTCTCTCCCCCAGTCTCTCAGCAATGCGCTCCTTGGCACGGCCTCTGAGGTCGTACCACCTCTTTTTTAAGTCATCGATGGACCGGTGCGTGACTCCCACCGCATTCACCTTAGCCTTGATGCACACCCAGATGCGCCTCTTGGTAGCCACGGCACCTTCCGGGACAGCTTCCCACACAGTTGGTCGTGGTCCCTGCTGACTCCTTCTATCAGGTACTTCAGTTCTTTTTTCCTAAATTTTATTTTGGCAGGCTTACTGCCATGAAAAAAGGGGTGGTAAGGCAAATCAAAATATGTTCAGCAGTGCCGCTGCGGCACCACCACAAAAACAACAGTTGATGGACCGAATGCAGAACAATGTCATACATTCACCCCAGTACAGAGACCTGGGCCTAAATCCATCGTTTTTATGCTCACCACACCACCCCAGTTCAGACATGGCCATATGCAAACCAGCCTTGAACCTTGGTGAGCAAAATAACGGTGGATTAAATCCAGATCTGTGACTGGGGGAGAACGTTTTTCCATTGTGCAACATTCCGTCCATCAACTTGTGTGTTTTGCTGTTCACCCTATGTGGGAAGGGTATGCCCAGACATGGGTCCCATGCTCACTAAGCCACTGGAGTCAAGCTATCCTGGCTGAAGACGGCTGATAGCCAGAAACCGGTCCTAGGATGCTTGATTCCGGTCCAGGGAAGACATGGCTTAGCAGTTCGGGCTGGACTGTTCCCATGAGGCACAGGGTCAAGACTGATTTGCATATGGCCATGTCTGAACTGGGGTGGCTTGGTGAGCAAAATAACGATGGATTAAACCCAGATCTGTGACTGGGGGTGAATGTTTTGCCATTGTGCAACATGCAACATTCCGTCCACCATCTTGTGTGTTTTGCGGCACCGCCAGCATATTTGTTCCTCTGAATGCTATGCGAATGCTGCAGGATCCTGGCTCTCTGGCAGTCACAGTGGTCCTGTGGTGGTCCAACCACCGCAGCCGCAATACTGTGGGTGGTCCTGCAGTGAGACAGGGGTCGGACCACCAAACTCATAATCAGGCCTAAATGAGGAACCATTCCTTTTACATGACAGCCTAAACAACGAAAAATGAATCCTAATATTCTCTACAGAAGATAACTTACTAAAACTGAGACTATATGGAACGTGGATTATGGATGAGACCTCCAAAATGTGTCCCAAACCATTCACTCAGAAATGCACCATACAAGGTGATTATCAAAACACAAATATCCGTTTTGTACAAGCCTTACTACCAAATAAACAAATCAGCATTTACTATGACCCTTTAAACCACATCAAAAATAAAACAAATTATTTCTACCCCTAAAAAATAATCCTAGACTTTGAGCAAGCCATGATTCAAACCATTTGAAAGATGTACCTTCACATAGCCATACAAGATTGTCACTATCATTTCAATCAAGTTTATGGAGGCACCTTAAAAAAATATGAACTAAGGGGTAGATTACGAGTCTGGCAGTCCATGGACCGACAGACTCGTGGGGGAACGCGTTGGCGGTCTCCCGACTGCTCGATTATGAATTGGGCAGTTGGACTGTCATAGGACTGCTGCCGCTGCCAGGGAACCGCCGTACCCTGTAGGTGGAGTGGCGGGAGTTTCCTGTCTGCCAGGGTTTTCATTAAAACCTTGGCGGAGTGGAAACAAAGGGGGTCCTACAGGGCCCCCTGGTGCTTCTCGCCCCGTGCATGCACACAGGTGGGCACATGTGCACCCCTGTGTTCCTGTAGGGCATGGAATTTTTAGGCACAAACAAAAGGATTCTATCAAAGTGTAGTTGCTAGAAATTTTTATATTTTGGTTTTGTGGCTAGTGGAATAATTGACTCTCTCTTATGGTGGTAAAGATGAGAGCACAATGTGCTTGTTAAAATACCCCTCACACACTAAAAAAATCCAATAGTGTCATGCTTCATCATTGGGGTCTTCCCGTCCCTCTACGGGGCGGGGCGTGCTACGACCTGACGGACTACGCGGGAGCACTAGTAATGTGACAAGGCTATGTGATAATGCAAAGTGAGTGGTGTCAGTGAAGTGTAGGGACCTAGTAATGTGTGGGAATAAAAAAGCTAAAAATCCTCTGGCTAGTGGAAAAAAACAATTTATTCACTTCCCTAGCTGGGGACGTTAAGAAGGGGGTTTTGGGGTAGAGCGAATAGCTACTACCTGGTCTACATGTTTCATAAGCAGTCCCCTACTGCTTACTCATCAGGACCTTCTAGTGGCCCCTACTAGGAGTTTGCTCAGTTGCTAAGTATAGTAAGCCTGTCGTCCTAAAAACTAGCAGTAAAAATCAACTGTTAGTTTTAGCTTCAGGGCATGAGCTGGCCCCAGGGAAGCGAAAAAAATATCAAAAGCGATGACCTAAATTGGTCTCTGTAAGAAAAGGGAGAAAAAAGAGAGAAGCACAAATCTTTACCATTGTAACTGTGATTTGTCTATAGACACAACATATAAGTGGCGCCACAAGTCCCACGGGTCATTCATATTTTGCCCATCTCATAAAGAATGTATTTAAAACTTTATGGACCGAGTGATGGTTCAATCTGCCATCCCCTGCACGTTCGTTTCTGTTTCGAACATATTGTTGCCCCACATGATTGAGGCGGATTCAAATTAACTCACACACACATTCATAACTCAATGCACACATCGGCACCACAGGAGGTTAAAAAAGAGAGACCCGTTTTTTCGATTCGATTTCGCAACCGATAATAATGTCTTCTGTTTCAATACCAAAAGAGGTAGTTATTAAAAAGCCTCATGACGCACACACAGATTGTTATATAGATTGCCATACATACTGCTGAGGCGGTTAGGATATGCCTCATGAGCTTGCAGTCGGTAGGTGTGTCACCGCGGTAATCTGGAAGGAAAGAAAACCGCGCCCATAGCGTCAAAACACACACACACATTTCAATGTTATCCCCTATCTCTTAGACCAGGTGTTTAGAGACCTTTGGCAAAGTCTAGTACTTACAATAGCCGCGTAAGGGTACTACCTTACTCCTACCCGTCCTGCCGCTCTGCAGAGTGCTCGCGTCTGGAGACCGGTAAATATTTAAGCTTCCCTGAGCGCTGGTCACGCGTTAGAAGACTAGCGCGCTAACCTAAGATGGCCGCCCCCGATGGAACACGGGGTGTGCAAATGTCGGAAGTCTGTCTTCCATGTCTCTTTCGTTGGTCAATAAGCATTTTGCCTAAATTGAGAATGTTATTAATATTTACAAATTAGAGCTCAGAGGTCCTGCTTGTTAGTTTGTATTATTAGACCCTTATCCTAATAGTGCGAGAAGGCTCACACAAGGACCATCACAACAATGCTGCCAGCTGCTTAAAGTCCCGAGGGGTCACTAAGGTAGTTCTTGGTGGCAATGGTCCAGAATGTATTACAATGTCACTGGAATATTCTTTAGTGTCCACTGATTCACGGTAGCGGCTATTAACCAGGTACTGAGTGCCACTACCAATTTAAATCAATTTCTTAGTAGCTAAGGTTAAGTAAATCACAGACAATTTTGTCCTTCATTGGTCTTTACAGGGTGAGCAAAGATTGTGTGTGTGGCCCAGGGGGCTGATGCTTTGCACAGGGTGGTCTACAGCTGACCCCACGGTATTTCATCGTTCAACCCGTGTTTGTTCGACTGGACACGAAAAACCCATCTTTGTTCCTTTTCCAGTAGGTATTTCTCGTGGTCAATCTGCTCGATCACTGTCCAGGCTATGTCCTCAGGTTTGTGCCCACTTTCAAGGAAGTGGTTGGTTAGTTTCGTGCTTGACTTTTTGCACTTGATAGTACTTTTGTGTTCGCCTATTCTTATTTTTACAGCCCTGCTTGTCATGCCAATATACTCAAGATTGCAAGGGCAGGTGATCATGTAGACGACATTCGAACTGTTACAGTTGCTGAAGCTTCTCTGCTCCCATGTAGTTCCATTTTTGAAAGTCAATTTTTTGCTTTTCTTGGTAAGACAGCATACCTTGCATCCACCACATGGGTAGTGTCCTTGTACAAAGCCAGAGTTACCTGGGGTCTTAGCCTCCTTCGGTCTTGTATGTACCAGTATGTCTCTTACACTTTGAGCTCTTTTGTGAGAGAACATGGGTTTTGGAATGTCGAGACCACCACTATTCAGAATTTTCCAATTCTTGTTAATGATTTTGGTAACTTGGTCAGAGTTAGTGTTATATGTAGTGATACATATTGGTCTCTGTATTTCCACTTTTTGTACTTTCTCTTCGAGCAGGCTCTCTCTGCAGTTGTTCCTGGCTCTTTTATACGCTTGATTGATGATCCTTTGAGGGTAGTTCCTCTTTTGTAGCTTCTTTCGTAGATCGTTGGACTGGGATTTGAAATTGTCAATTTCAGTACAATTCCTACGAAGTCGCAAGAACTGTCCATAGGGTAGATTGTCCCTCAGATGTCTCGGGTGGAAGCTTTGGTACATTAAAAGGCAGTTCTTTGAGGTGCTCTTAAAGTGTGTGGTTGTCATTAGTCTGCCATGTTTTGGAAAGATATTCAAGTCCAGAAATACCAGGTTAGTATTGGTAGTGACACTGGTGAATTTAAGGAACTCATCTTGATAGTTTAACCACGTGAGGAACTGCTGAGCAGACCTGTCATCTCCATCCCAGATGATGAGGATATCATCAATGTACCTCTTCCAGGTCAGGATCTTTGATCGGAAAGGGTTGATGGCATTCAGTATTTTTGTTTCCTCGAGGTGGTGAACATAGAGACCAGCTATGCTGAGAGCAAATGTGCTTCCCATGCTGGTCCCATGCTTTTGAAGATAGAGGGTGCCGTTGTGTTAAAAAAAGTTGTCTTTTAGTGCCAGTGAACAGCACTCCATCACATTGATGATATCCTCATCATCTGGGATGGAGATGACAGGTCTGCTCAGCAGTTCCTCACGTGGTTAAACTATCAAGATGAGTTCCTTAAATTCACCAGTGTCACTACCAATACTAACCTGCTATTTCTGGACTTGAATATCTTTCCAAAACATGGCAGACTAATGACAACCACACACTTTAAGAGCACCTCAAAGAACTGCCTTTTAATGTACCAAAGCTTCCACCCGAGACATCTGAGGGACAATCTACCCTATGGACAGTTCTTGCGACTTCGTAGGAATTGTACTGAAATTGACAATTTCAAATCCCAGTCCAACGATCTACGAAAGAAGCTACAAAAGAGGAACTACCCTCAAAGGATCATCAATCAAGCGTATAAAAGAGCCAGGAACAACTGCAGAGAGAGCCTGCTCGAAGAGAAAGTAAAAAAAGTGGAAATACAGAGACCAATATGTATCACTACATATAACACTAACTCTGACCAAGTTACCAAAATCATTAACAAGAATTGGAAAATTCTGAATAGTGGTGGTCTCGACATTCCAAAACCCATGTTCTCTCACAAAAGAGCTCAAAGTGTAAGAGACATACTGGTACATACAAGACCGAAGGAGGCTAAGACCCCAGGTAACTCTGGCTTTGTACAAGGACACTACCCATGTGGTGGATGCAAGGTATGCTGTCTTACCAAGAAAAGCAAAAAATTGACTTTCAAAAATGGAACTACATGGGAGCAGAGAAGCTTCAGCAACTGTAACAGTTCGAATGTCGTCTACATGATCACCTGCCCTTGCAATCCTGAGTATATTGGCATGACAAGCAGGGCTGTAAAAATAAGAATAGGCGAACACAAAAGTACTATCAAGTGCAAAAAGTCAAGCACGAAACTAACCAACCACTTCCTTGAAAGTGGGCACAAACCTGAGGACATAGCCTGGACAGTGATCGAGCAGATTGACCACGAGAAATACCTACTGGAAAAGGAACAAAGATGGGTTTTTCGTGTCCAGTCGAACAAACACGGGTTGAACGATGAAATACCGTGGGGTCAGCTGTAGACCACCCTGTGCAAAGCACCAGCCCCCTGGGCCACACACACAATCTTTGCTCACCCTGTAAAGACCAATGAAGGACAAAATTGTCTGTGATTTACTTAACCTTAGCTACTAAGAAATTGATTTAAATTGGTAGTGGCACTCAGTACCTGGTTAATAGCCGCTACCGTGAATCAGTGGACACTAAAGAATATTCCAGTGACATTGTAATACATTCTGGACCATTGCCACCAAGAACTACCTTAGTGACCCCTCGGGACTTTAAGCAGCTGGCAGCATTGTTGTGATGGTCCTTGTGTGAGCCTTCTCGCACTATTAGGATAAGGGTCTAATAATACAAACTAACAAGCAGGACCTCTGAGCTCTAATTTGTAAATATTAATAACATTCTCAATTTAGGCAAAATGCTTATTGACCAACGAAAGAGACATGGAAGACAGACTTCCGACATTTGCACACCCCGTGTTCCATCGGGGGCGGCCATCTTAGGTTAGCGCGCTAGTCTTCTAACGCGTGACCAGCGCTCAGGGAAGCTTAAATATTTACCGGTCTCCAGACGCGAGCACTCTGCAGAGCGGCAGGACGGGTAGGAGTAAGGTAGTACCCTTACGCGGCTATTGTAAGTACTAGACTTTGCCAAAGGTCTCTAAACACCTGGTCTAAGAGATAGGGGATAACATTGAAATGTGTGTGTGTGTTTTGACGCTATGGGCGCGGTTTTCTTTCCTTCCAGATTACCGCGGTGACACACCTACCGACTGCAAGCTCATGAGGCATATCCTAACCGCCTCAGCAGTATGTATGGCAATCTATATAACAATCTGTGTGTGCGTCATGAGGCTTTTTAATAACTACCTCTTTTGGTATTGAAACAGAAGACATTATTATCGGTTGCGAAATCGAATCGAAAAAACGGGTCTCTCTTTTTTAACCTCGTGTGGTGCCGATGTGTGCATTGAGTTATGAATGTGTGTGTGAGTTAATTTGAATCCGCCTCAATCATGTGGGGCAACAATATGTTCGAAACAGAAACGAACGTGCAGGGGATGGCAGATTGAACCATCACTCGGTCCATAAAGTTTTAAATACATTCTTTAGGAGATGGGCAAAATATGAATGACCCGTGGGACTTGTGGCGCCACTTATATGTTGTGTCTATAGACAAATCACAGTTACAATGGTAAAGATTTGTGCTTCTCTCTTTTTTCTCCCTTTTCTTACAGAGACCAATTTAGGTCATCGCTTTTGATATTTTTTTCGCTTCCCTGGGGCCAGCTCATGCCCTGAAGCTAAAACTAACAGTTGATTTTTACTGCTAGTTTTTAGGACGACAGGCTTACTATACTTAGCAACTGAGTAAACTCCTAGTAGGGGCCACTAGAAGGTCCTGATGAGTAAGCAGTAGGGGACTGCTTATGAAACATGTAGACCAGGTAGTAGCTATTCGCTCTACCCCAAAACCCCCTTCTTAACGTCCCCAGCTAGGGAAGTGAATAAATTGTTTTTTTCCACTAGCCAGAGGATTTTTAGCTTTTTTATTCCCACACATTACTAGGTCCCTACACTTCACTGACACCACTCACTTTGCATTATCACATAGCCTTGTCACATTACTAGTGCTCCCGCGTAGTCCGTCAGGTCGTAGCACGCCCCGCCCCGTAGAGGGACGGGAAGACCCCAATGATGAAGCATGACACTATTGGATTTTTTTAGTGTGTGAGGGGTATTTTAACAAGCACATTGTGCTCTCATCTTTACCACCATAAGAGAGAGTCAATTATTCCACTAGCCACAAAACCAAAATATAAAAATTTCTAGCAACTACACTTTGATAGAATCCTTTTGTTTGTGCATATCTGACCGGAGGGTGATTCTGTCAACACCTCTTCGCTTCCTCTTGTGTTTTGGAACATGGAATTTTTAGTCCATGCCATGCAGGATCTGGTTGTGCCGTTACCATTGGGGTGCCTGTTTTTATAGGCACCACGGTGGGAACATAAAAAAAAAGCTCGCCAGACACGAGTTACACTTGTAATGTGGTGAGTGGCCTCACCACAGGTTTGGCGGTGCAGCAGTGGGGCGGGTCCAGCACCGTTCCACCAAACTCATAATTAGGCCATCAGTGTAGAATATTCTACAAAGAGCGAACTTGCTTTTGAAATAAAAAAAAATATAGCACTAGTCTATGTCCCCTTCACAGGGGTAGCCAACTACCACAATTTACTAATAGGAACCCCTTCCTACCAACAAAATGAAGAGAAACGTACCCCCCTATTTCGAAGACAATTGGGTTGGCAGGCTGCATTGCTCAGGACATGAACGCCTACCCAAATTTCAAATACCATGGTGGAATATCTATGACAGCCCCTTGGCACAGGAGGCCAAATCAACCATTGCAGTGTAAGGATGACACAATGCCTTCCAATTCACATAAGGGAGAAACCAACCTACAGTATACAAATTTATAGAAGCATTACAAAAGGAGCAAAGCTACCAAAAACTAAGAATGGAGCAATCTGTTAGCCAAATCGGCCGGGAAACATCCTTTACCACGCGGATTTTACTCCGCGTGGCCTTTACAACGCGCCCCTTACAACGCAAGTCATTACCACGACTTGCGCTGGAGGGCAAAAATAGTAAATTTACTATCCCAACACCTTCCCTAGTGTCCACGGGGACTGGTGTTAGAATAGTAAATTATACTATTCGAAATCCGCGCCCCCAACGCAAGTCGTGGTAACGACTTGCGTTGTAAGGGACGCGGTGTAAAGGGATGCGTTGTGACGGTACGCGTCGTACCGTCATACATCCAATCGGCCTTATACTTAGAAAACAAACCATAAGAATGTACAATATTTGCTACAATATAAAGTCAAACTCCTCATAAATAACAAAGGAGTATATTACTTAGAAATGATAGCCAAAAGCATATTATAAAATAAACAGTAACCTACCAAAATCCTCAGAAACTATGTCAATTTCTTACATGGGAAAAATGTTGTCCAAATATCTTAAACAAAAATGCAATAGAAATCCCTTAAAGCAATGCAAAGTATCTAGGAACCATAAAGAATCTAAAAAGTAGTTTCTCCCCAGGCCCAAATGACACATTCACTGACAAAAACCTGTAAATTAAATTACAAAACCCACCCGCAAAACACGACATTACATTCCCAAAAATACATATACATAACAGTTAACCATAAAAATATAACTAAGATAACTTAATTTAACATAACATGTTTTTTTGTTTTAATCTGTTTAATTGTATTTCAAAAAAGCATAAACATGGTAAAGGGTTGACATTTCAGAATCAGGTACAGTGCCAAATATACATCATTAAATGAAACTGATGTTGAGGCAGCAGAATTGCATAGAATAAGTCATACATAGAAGTGTTCCATGCCTCAATGAGAATGTGTAAAGTCACATTGAGGCACACAGACGTCTCAATGTACGGAAGACGCTACTGAGTGCTCTGGAAGTTCCTGTTGCAGGGCCTACAATATGTGGCTTTGGCATAGGTGTAAATCATTATTAAAATCATCAATAACAGGAGACATCAGGGAGAAGAAAGAGGGGGGGACAAAAACCAAGACACAACTCTGCCTAACTTGGCCCAATCCTCCAAAGGAAGCAACAGCGTCCACACTACCCATCAGTGAGCCCAGCAAATCCTGGACTGTGTGAGGGGTGAGCATGATGTTATCGCCTCACTTCGCATTTGCGATATGTTAGGTTAGGACTCTATGTCTGCTTCTCTTACTCTCGCTATGGTAACTGAGTGGTCTGAGTCTAGGTGCTGCTCACTTTGAAAGTCATGCAGTAAGAGTCCCAGTTAGCAGCTATAGGGATCTTAAGTAATCCTAAGGTGTCTTCCTTATGTGATGCATTACTCTCAGCCCGGGCCCATACCAGGAGTGATTGTCTTCAGTGTAGCAGAGGCGGAGGCTCAGGTGACTTCCAGTGCCTGGTGATTAAATGTGTAGCCGCCAGCAGTCCCAAATCGAGAAAGCGGGAAGTGACCTTCTGCCCCTTACTCTCGCGAAAGAGACCCAAGAAGCACGTCTCCCACATGTGGGGTACTGTGAGTCTCATGCAGGCGGCCAATTGGGTCGTTTTGTGCCACCAGTAAGTTGTAAGATGTAGACAGGCCCACAACATCTGTTTATCTTGACAAGGGCGAGGTAAGCTCTCTGTATTATATAGTATTGGATGAGGCAGAAGCAAGCATTCCGAGGGACAAGGACTGGGCTCTCTAAGATGGCGGCCCACACTTTGAGGCATATTAGCAAACACCTTGTTAAAATTACCTCCTTTTTAGCGGCAGGCAACTGCTGCTAAAATGGCGATAATGGGCTTGCTAATATGCGTTATAGAATTCCAATTGAAGCCCAGGTTAAATGTGCAGGACATCTAACCTGGGCTTCTATTTGAATTCTATAACACATATTAGCATGCCCATTATCGCAGGACGAGCCAAACTGTCTTTCCAATGCCATTTCAAAGATGTGAGTGGTGCTGCCGTGTGCTGGTGCAGGGAAGCTGCAAACCAGCTCATGAGTTGCCTGCCTGCCACCATAAGGTGCAGATATTGGACGGTAAGATGTGTTGGAGGTTCCCTCAACATATCTCCCCATTTGTTACCTATCATTGCAAACAACAAAGTATGTAAAAGAAATTGTCCAAGTAGTATTCCCTCCTCCTCCACTAATGTGTCATAAGTTTCCAGTGCGCCATCTCTGTAGAAGTTCCCTACGGTGTGCAGGCCAACCTCCAGCTAAGGTAGAGCTCTGCGGGCGAGGTGGTATTACCATCCCTAGGTGTACCCAGCAGGGGTGGAGATCATGCATAAGGGATAGTGGAATGTGTGATATATAGGCTGTGACCATAGCATCTGTATACAATCTCTAGTAGTAATGCGAGTGCAGGGGTGAACAAGTCAGAGTATCGCCGAGAGGATCCAGGCTGGCGACAGTGTGGCAGTGTCTGAGAGCTGTGACCCCACCACCCATCTGGCCACCCATTGGAGCTGAGAGGCAAGGTAGTACCTTTCCATATTTGGTACAGCAAGCCCGCCTTGATCTGTGGGTAAATACAATTTAGATAGTGCCACTCTACAGCGAGACTCTATCATGGTTCCTTCAAATAAGCAGAAGAACGGAGGCAGGATATATGTGACAGGTTAGTGAAAAAATAGAGTAGCTGGGGTAGACCCACCTTTTTGAGTAGAGCTATGCAGGCCAAGACAGACAGCGGGACTATGCATCAGAATGACATCTGAGATCTAATGGCGGTTGTCACTCTCTAAAGATTACCCTTTAACAAGTCCATGGGCTGATGGTATATTCAGATCCCTCAATATTGAAACGTGTTGGGCTGCCTTACCACTGAAACACCACTAAGGACAAAGGTGGGGTCGTAATATGAAGGGGTCAATGGAAACAAGCATGACTTGGCCCAGTTAACCCGCAGACCAGTAAGGGCAGCAAAGACGTTGAGTGTCTGGGCTACTGTATCAGGCACCAATTGCTTATCCCAAATACTCAGGAGAAGGTTGTCGGCGTACAGAGGTAGAGTGTGGATTCCGTCTCCCAGTGGTATAACCAGGTCTGTGTTGTGAGTCCAGATAGCCATTACAAGCGGTTCAATATCAATCAATCAATCAATCAAAAGATTTGTAAAGCGTGCTACTCACCCGCAGGGGTTTCAAGGCACTGGGGTGGGTGGGGGGGGGGGGGGTCACTAGTGCTCGAACAGCCAGGTTTTGAGATGTTTCCTGAGGGAGAGATGGTCCAGGGTCAGCCGTAGGTGAGTGGGGAGGGAGTTCCATGTCTTGGCCGCCAGGTAGGAGAAGGATCTTCCTCCGGCGGTGGATCTGCGGATTCGTGGGACGGAAGCGAGGGCGAGGCTAGTGGATCGGAGCTGGCGGGTGAGTGTGTAGAATGTGAGGCGGCTGTTGAGGTAATTCGGGCCCATGTCGTGGAGAGCCTTGTGTGCGTGGGTGAGGAGTCTGAACCTGATTCTCTTGCTGACGGGGAGCCAGTGCAGGTCTTTCAGATGTGCGGAAATGTGGCTGTGGCGAGGGATGTCCAGGATGAGTCATGCAGAAGCGTTCTGTATGCGCTGGAGTCTTTTCTGGAGTTTGGCTGTGGTTCTAGCGTAGAGGGTCTTCCCGTAGTCCAGACGGCTGGTGACGAGGGCCTGGGTGACCGTCTTCCTGGTTTCGGTGGGGATCCATCGGAAGATCTTCCGGAGCATGCGCAGGGTGTTGAAGCAGGAGGACGAGACGACTTTGACTTGCTTGGTCATCGTGAGGGAGGAGTCCAGGATGAAGCCCAGGTTGCGTGTATGGTCCGTTGGCTTGGGTGCGGTGCCCAGGGCGGGGGGCCACAAGGAGTCGTCCCAGGCAGAAGGGGATGGTCCCAGAATGAAGACTTCCGTTTTGTCTGAGTTCAGTTTCAGATGGCTGAGCTTCATCCCTTCCGCAACATCTTTCATTCCTTCCTGGAGGCAGGCTCTGGCGGTGGAGGGGTCGTTGGTGAGGGAGAGGATCAGCTGGGTGTCGTCGGCGTAGGAGATGATGTTAAGGTTGTCCCTTTCTCACTGCTCCATCAGGATTCAAGCAAGCCGGGCTGAAGAGGCTGAAATGCCAGAAACCGGTCCCCGGTAGCTTGTCTCCTTTCTGGTGAAGAATTGGCTTGGTAGTTTGGTCTGCTCTGTTCCCATGATGCACTGGGCCAGGGACAGACTACTTTGCATATAGCCAGGTTCTGAGCTGGGATGGGGCAGTGAGATAAATAACGGTGATGGATCAAGCCCTGATCTTTGGACTGGGTAAGAGTGGTCTGCTTAATTCAGACACTCTGTTCATCACCACCCCCTTTTCTGTATCGTTTTTGGCCACTATAGGTGTGGCAGGGTATACTCAGACATGAGTCCCTTTCTCACTGCTCCATCAGGATTCAAGCAAGCCGGGCCGAAGAGGCTGAAATGCCAGAAACCGGTCCCCGGTAGCTTGTCTCCTTTCTGGTGAAGAATTGGCTTGGTAGTTTGGTCTGCTCTGTTCCCATGATGCACTGGGCCAGGGACAGACTAATTTGCATATAGCCAGGTTCTGAGCTGGGATGGGGCAGTGAGATAAATAACGGTGATGGATCAAGCCCTGATCTTTGGACTGGGTAAGAGTGGTCTGCTTAATTCAGACACTCTGTTCATCACCACCCCCTTTTCTGTATCGTTTTTGGCCACTATAGGTGTGGCAGGGTATACTCAGACATGAGTCCCTTTCTCACTGCTCCATCAGGATTCAAGCAAGCCGGGCCGAAGAGGCTGAAATGGCAGAAACCGGTCCCCGGTAGCTTGTCTCCTTTCTGGTGAAGAATTGGCTTGGTAGTTTGGTCTGCTCTGTTCCCATGATGCACTGGGCCAGGGACAGACTAATTTGCATATAGCCAGGTTCTGAGCTGGGATGGGGCAGTGAGATAAATAACGGTGATGGATCAAGCCCTGATCTTTGGACTGGGTAAGAGTGGTCTGCTTAATTCAGACACTCTGTTCATCACCACCCCCTTTTCTGTATCGTTTTTGGCCACTATAGGTGTGGCAGGGTATACTCAGACATGAGTCCCTTTCTCACTGCTCCATCAGGATTCAAGCAAGCCGGGCCGAAGAGGCTGAAATGCCAGAAACCGGTCCCCGGTAGCTTGTCTCCTTTCTGGTGAAGAATTGGCTTGGTAGTTTGGTCTGCTCTGTTCCCATGATGCACTGGGCCAGGGACAGACTACTTTGCATATAGCCAGGTTCTGAGCTGGGATGGGGCAGTGAGATAAATAACGGTGATGGATCAAGCCCTGATCTTTGGACTGGGTAAGAGTGGTCTGCTTAATTCAGACACTCTGTTCATCACCACCCCCTTTTCTGTATCGTTTTTGGCCACTATAGGTGTGGCAGGGTATACTCAGACATGAGTCCCTTTCTCACTGCTCCATCAGGATTCAAGCAAGCCGGGCCGAAGAGGCTGAAATGCCAGAAACCGGTCCCCGGTAGCTTGTCTCCTTTCTGGTGAAGAATTGGCTTGGTAGTTTGGTCTGCTCTGTTCCCATGATGCACTGGGCCAGGGACAGACTAATTTGCATATAGCCAGGTTCTGAGCTGGGATGGGGCAGTGAGATAAATAACGGTGATGGATCAAGCCCTGATCTTTGGACTGGGTAAGAGTGGTCTGCTTAATTCAGACACTCTGTTCATCACCACCCCCTTTTCTGTATCGTTTTTGGCCACTATAGGTGTGGCAGGGTATACTCAGACATGAGTCCCTTTCTCACTGCTCCATCAGGATTCAAGCAAGCCGGGCCGAAGAGGCTGAAATGCCAGAAACCGGTCCCCGGTAGCTTGTCTCCTTTCTGGTGAAGAATTGGCTTGGTAGTTTGGTCTGCTCTGTTCCCATGATGCACTGGGCCAGGGACAGACTAATTTGCATATAGCCAGGTTCTGAGCTGGGATGGGGCAGTGAGATAAATAACGGTGATGGATCAAGCCCTGATCTTTGGACTGGGTAAGAGTGGTCTGCTTAATTCAGACACTCTGTTCATCACCACCCCCTTTTCTGTATCGTTTTTGGCCACTATAGGTGTGGCAGGGTATACTCAGACATGAGTCCCTTTCTCACTGCTCCATCAGGATTCAAGCAAGCCGGGCCGAAGAGGCTGAAATGCCAGAAACCGGTCCCCGGTAGCTTGTCTCCTTTCTGGTGAAGAATTGGCTTGGTAGTTTGGTCTGCTCTGTTCCCATGATGCACTGGGCCAGGGACAGACTAATTTGCATATAGCCAGGTTCTGAGCTGGGATGGGGCAGTGAGATAAATAACGGTGATGGATCAAGCCCTGATCTTTGGACTGGGTAAGAGTGGTCTGCTTAATTCAGACACTCTGTTCATCACCACCCCCTTTTCTGTATCGTTGTTAAGGTTGTGTTGGCATGCGATGGCTGCGAGAGGGCTCATGTAGACGTTGAAGAGGGTGGGGCTGAGTAAGGATCCTTGCGGGACCCCGCAGATGACTTAGGTGGCCGCGGATCGGAATGGGGGAGGCGGACTCTCTGGGTTCTTCCGGCGAGGAACGAGATGATTCACTTCAGGGCCGCTCCTTGGATTCCGGTGCTGCTGAGGCGCTGTATCAGGGTGTGGTGGCATACGGTGTCGAAGACTGCTGAGAGGTCTAGGAGGATGAGGGCAGCTGTTTCCCCGTTGTCGAGCAGGGACCTGATGTCGTCGGTAGCTGCGATGAGGGCGGTCTCGGTGCTGTGGTTTGCTCAGAAACCGGACTGTGAGGGGTCGAGGGATCCGTTGGTCTCGAGGAAGGCGGAGAGTTGTCTGTTGACGGTCTTCTCAATGACTTTGGCAGGAAAAGGGAGGAGCGAGATGGGGCGGAAGTTCTTGAGGTCCGTGGGGTCCACGGTGGGTTTCTTCAGGAGGGCGCTCAGCTCGGCATGTTTCCAGCTCTCCGGGAAGGTGGCGGATGCAAAGGAGCTGTTGATGATGTTCCGGAGTTGGGGTGCGATGATGGAGTCGGCTTTGTTGAAGATGTGGTGTGGGCAGGGGTCAGTTGGGGAGCCGGAGTGGATGGTGTTCATCAGGCGGGTGGTGTCTTCAGTGCTGACAGGGGTCCAGGTGCAGAGGGTGGTGGTGGGGGGTGCTGGTTCAGTGGTTGGGTGTGTGGTCTGCACGCCGAAGTTGTTGTGTATGTCGGCGATCTTGCGGTGAAAGAACGAGGCGAGTGAGTCGCAGAGGTCTTGCGAGGTGTGATGTTGTTGGTGCAGGCGCTGGGGTTGGAGAGCTCTTTAACGATGCTGAAGAGTTCCTTGCTGTTGTGGGCGTTGTTGTTCAGTCGTTCTTTGAATGTAGTCCTTTTGGTGGTGCGGATCAGCTGGTGGTGTTTGCGGGTGGCGTTCTTGAGGGCTGTCATGTTTTCTGTTGTCTGGTCGTGGCGCCAGGCTTTCTCGAGGGTGCGGCAGGTTTTCTTGGAGTTTTTGAGGTCGTTGGTGAACCACGAGGCTTTCCTGCTGCCGGGTCTGCTGGGAGGATTCTTCAGTGGTGCGAGGTCGTCGGCGCAGTTGGTGAGCCACTGTGTGAGGTTGCGGGCTGCTTCGTTGGGGTTCGTCGTGTTGGTGGGCGGGTTCTGGCTGAGGGCGGTGGTGAGCTGGTCGGGGGTGATCTTGCTCCAGCTTCTACGGGGAGCCTGTGGCGGGTGGTGGTGGGTGGTGGTTCTCCTGAAGTTGAAGTGGACGCAGCTGTGATCTGTCCAGTGTAGTCCGGTGGAGGGGCTGAAGGAGATGTACTTGCTGGAGGAGAAGACGGGGTCAAGCGTGTGGCCGGCGTAGTGGGTGGGGGCGTTCACCAATTGCTTGAGTCCGAGGTTGGCGAGGTTGTCCAGCAGGGCGGCGGTGTTGCAGTCCTTGTTGTTCTATAGGTGGAAGTTGAGGTCCCCTAGGAGGATGTAGTTTGAGGAGGTGAGGGCGTGTGGACTGACGAAGTCTGCGATGGCTTCGCTGAATTGTGTGCGTGGTCCCGGGGGTCTGTAGATGAGGGTGCCTCTGAGGGTGGTCTTGGGGTCAGTGTGTATCTGGAAGTGAAGGTGCTCGGCGGCGGTGATGGTGTCGTCGGAGTAGGTCGTGATGCGGATGGTGTTTCTGTGGACGATGGTGATGCCTCCTCCGGTTTGGTTGACGCGGTCCTTCCGGGTGATCTTGTAGCCATCCGGGATGGCTATGGTGATGTCGGGGGCTGAGGAGGAGTTCATCCAGGTTTCTGTGAGGAAGGCGACGTCTGGTGATGTTGTGTCAAGGAGGTTCCAGAGCTCGATGGCGTGCCTGTGGATGGAGCGGGTGTTGAGCAGGATACACTTGAGGTGGTTGGTGCTGGTGCTCGGCTTGGCGGGTGCGGTGCAGGTTCGGAAGCAGGTGAATTTGCAGGCTTGGCAGGTGAAGGGTCCGTGGGTGCGTTTCGGGATGGCTCGGTAGCAGGCGGGGTTCCGGACGGGGTTGAGTACGTGGAGGGTGGCGGCGTCGTAAGTCCGTCGGGTGCACGGGCATCGTCGAGGACCAGGGGTCCTGGCGCTGGGCGCGGTCCTGGCGCGGACGGGCAAAGTCGGAGGGAGGAGCAGCTGGGAGGCGGGAGCGGGGTGGCGAATGGAAGGGGTACAGAAGGCAAAAGGGGTGGGGCAGGGGAGCAGCGGCAGGGAGCGGGGGGGTGAAACGAGCAGGAAAAAAACGGTCCCAAGGGCGGCAGAAGTAACAGCTGATGCCAGGGGCGGCAGCAGGGCACAAGTACAGAGTAAACAACAGCACAATAATACAGTGAGAAATCAGGAGTGAAAGCAATACAAGAATCGGAAAGGAAACACCTCAGGGGCAGTGGCGAACTCGCAGTAGCAGCGAGGGACACCAGGCGCACTCAGAGTGAGCCGCACGGTGCGAGGAGCGATCGGCCCTGGGGACAGGGTCAGGTCACAGCTCTCGGCCGCGCGGACAGTGCTCTAAATAGCAAGTTGGAGGGAGGAGCAGCTGGGAGGCGGGAGTGGCGTGGTGAATGGGAGGGGTACAGAAGGCAAAAGGGGCGGGGCCGCAGGGGAGCAGCGGCAGGGAGCGGGGAGCGGGGGGGGGGGTGAAACGAGCAGGAAAAAAACGGTCCTAAGCCTAAGGTTGGCGGAAGTAACAGCTGATGCTAGGGGCGGTAGCAGGGCACAAGTACAGAGTAAGCAACAGCACAATAATACAGTGAGAAATCAGGAGTGAAAGCAATACAAGAA
This sequence comes from Lissotriton helveticus, assembly GCF_964261635.1. Lineage (NCBI taxonomy): Eukaryota > Metazoa > Chordata > Amphibia > Caudata > Salamandridae > Lissotriton > Lissotriton helveticus. The sequence continues at coordinate 1,790,247,615 of NC_136059.1, read as the reverse complement.
TCGGAAAGGAAACACCTCAGGGGCAGCGGCGAACTCGCAGTAGCAGCGGGGGACACCAGGCGCACTCAAAGTGAGCCACGCGGTGCGAGGAGCGATCGGCCCTGGGGACATGGTCAGGTCACCTAAAGAGAAAAGTAATGTAGATAGCGGGCAACCTTGGAGGGTACCCCTACCTATTGGTATAGGGTCTGAGATGTAGGAGCCTGTCTTGGCTCTGGGCAATGTTTCATTATAAAGCAGTGTAATCAGGTGAAGGAAGTGAGTCCCAATACTGTAATGAGGCGTGTGTAAAACAGAAAAACCCATTCCAGTGAATGAAAGGCCTTTTTGAAGTCTAGTACCAGACATCCAGCGCAGAATATTTAGAGACCCAAAAGAAGAATTGCAAGTTGAGGCTATGGGTTCGTCTAATTCCGCACGCTGCTCAGGGAGCTCAGGCCTTGACTTACACCTGCACTTAGTCAGGAGGATCCTTAACTGTCTAAAATAAAACTAAAAAAAAGTGTGTTAACAGACTGTCATCAAGTTAGGGATTATGGAGAATGCTTGGGCATCTCTTTGCTACTTTCTTGTTTGCTCTCTCGTCTCTTGTAAATTTGGGCAAAGCACCCTAGTGTCTGGAGGGGAATAAAGCCATCTGGCATTAGTGCTACCCAGAGATAGCTCCTTTTGTGGCCTTCTAGGAGCTGCTACCAGGGAAGCCAGTCAACCGGTGCGCCTGGTGCTGTTCCTGCTGAAACCAGGCGCGCAACACCCATTGGGCTAACTGGTCTTTAGCCCCACCCCCCTCGTGTGTGTCAGGTCAGGCTGAGTCAGCTTTGCACCGCACCAGAGTACTTCACAGGTCTTTAAAAGACCATTTACTTGTTAATGTGGCTTTTGCTGTGTTTTCACCCCTTCTTAGAGCCACTCTGCCTCCGTCCGTAAGAATTAGCCCCCCCTCCCCCGAAATCTTTTTCAGCCCCCACCAACCCCCCCCCCCCGCGAATTTTGGCTCTAGTTGCCCACCTGGCTGAAACCCTTACAAAAAGAACGCTTATGGGGTGAGGTGGGATAGTTTACTAAAGAGAGAGAGCGAGTGTAAGAGACTGTCTTCACTTTCTTATATTCTCATATTTGTCAGCACTGCAGCGGTGTGGGAGTAGCATGTTCACAACAATTTATTACACAACTGGGGAAAACCTGGCACTACATGATGCAGTGAAATATTGCATTGCCGACCATTCAGCTCACAAAAAGGTACGGTCGGTGTCTAAAGTTGGGGGAGCGAAGTGACAGATCCAAGCTGTGGAGAGGGGGTATAGTCACGGATCTTGGCCCTCAGTTAAGGTACAGCGTCTAGGCTTCATCTACTCACAGTCTACAACTGGACTGAAAGCAACAATGTGGCAAGAAAATTAAAAAGCCCCCCCCCCCCATCTGTTAACTATCTCTCTAAGGATACCATATTCGGTCCAACCAACACCCTCCCTAGATGAGTTTCTTTCAACCTTCCACCCTTATTTAAATTCATCTACACATTAATTCATCCACTCAGCCATCATTTTACATCTCCATCCACCATTTCCCCACCGTCCAGCCTTCATTTAATCTTTCTATTCACCCCTCCTTCCACCCTTCTTTTCATCATCCCATTCATCTTTTTAACCATCCGTCCATCCATCGATATGTTCAGACATCCATCTTTCCATCCATGCTTTCATCCTTCCATCCATCCACTCTGTTATGCATTAATCATTTGATTTAACCTTTCATCAAAGCATCCATTTATTAATCTATCATTTCACTATTACATTCATGGTTTCACCCTTCCATCCTTCCACCCTGACATCCTCCCTGCCACATATCCATTCTTCCCCGTCCTTTTATTGTTCCTTTGTTCCGTTCACCTATTGTTCCTTCATCCTCCCTTGTACCTTTTTCTTACTTCCTTTCACGTTCATTTCTTCCTTTCTCTGTTCCTTCTTTACAGTTCTTTTCCTTTCAATCCTCGTTCCTTCTTTTCCCCCTTCGTTCTTTCTTTTTTCCCCCACCCTGACTTTTTATTTAACATTCTTTCTCCAACTCGCTTTCATTTTAAATCCTTCTCTCTCTCTTCCCCATTTTGGTGTTTTCTCCTTCGCTGTCCGCTGTCCTTGTCTCTTTTGCCCTCTGTGCCCCCCGTCTTTATTGTCTTACAGTGTTATTTATGAGCTGTTGTCCGCAGACAAAGGGGGCCCTTAAAGAAGTAATTAACGTTTCAGTGCCCCATCGGCAGCCATAGCGGCGATGGCGGGGGTTCCTGATGCCACTGACTGACAGGCAGAGTGTAGAATTCTGCTTGACAAAAGGAAGCAGAACAAAACTTATAGCTCAGCTCCAGCTACACTGAGCTCATGGAGTGCTGTAGGGTCAGGTGGTTGCCCCCCGATGGCAAGAAAGGATTATGGGATGCCTCCCTTGTGCAGCCTGTGGAGGGCACCACAGCCGCTGCAGGGACCTTCAAACGTGTTTTGCTCACGGATGTTGCGGAACTTGTTTTAATTACACTCTTTCCTTGGAATAATAGGTTAAAATGTATCTACCTTCTCTTGATATACATCTGTGCATGTAGATACTCTACATAGACCAGTCTATAGTTAAATGGTATTTAATTGGATTTGCCTGTTTGCTTGACTCAGAAAGAAGAAGCATTGTAAGGCTCTTGGTGAAAGGCCACTAACGTTTTGAGATGTTGTCACATTAATTTCCACTTCCTTTTGCCAATCCGGCAGTTTCAGAATTGTATCCTCTCCTCTCCCAGGAGTGTAACATGCTTGAGCTGGGTAATTATTATTCAACACGGTTTTAATGTCAGTTCAAGCAGCCTGGCTTCCTTGCACACTCAGCTGTGATCACCTAATTATGTCTTTCTTGTTACATCTTTTTAGGTTCTTCTCTTTCCCCTTCTCCCTAATGCCAGGCTAATACTTCTTGCAACCTGTCCACCCAAACGTGAAAAAACCTGCTGCTGAAAAAAAATTCAACGTTCTCCTTTGTAGCACATTTCCTTAGGCCCATTATCAGGGCCAGCTTTAGAGCTAGTGGCGCCGGGTGTGACAATGATTGTTGACGCCACCCAATGACCACCTCTACCATGGATTCCCTCACTCCGATCCTTTAACAGTGCCCCTTAAGTTTCCATAACCACTCTTTCTCAGATGTATTTACTGTTTTATAGCGCCACTCATACCAGTGTAGGGTGTCTTACAGTAGTGGCCAGTTTTATGTAGGAGTGGCGGGGTGGACAGGCGGGTGGGCTGGGGAACATGATGGTTTGGCCGGCCTGAGACGGCCGACCAAATCGTCATGCACACAGACAACAGTGCACTACCACAGCACTCCCCCTGTGCATTCATCCCCCCGGCCCGGCCCCCAAGACTCGGCAGGAAAGGAAAAATAAAACGATAATAAAGTGTGTTTATCATTATATTTTTCCTTTCCAGCTGTACTGAGGCGGGGAGGGGCAATGCAGCAACGCCATAGCAGAGGAGCCGCCGCTGGTGTCGGAGCACTATACATAACACACATATTACACAAAGACAGTCAATCAAACGTTTGTAAATCAGTGTACAGGAAATGTAACATAAGACAGAGGACTACAAGGAGTAGGAGTCACATATCATCCATGGTGGTAGGCAGTATAGTTTAAGAGTACGTGCTCTAGAGAAGCGCACATTCAGAATTCAAAACGTAACACCATAGTTGAAGGTTCTCTCTAATATTATTAATTGATTTCTATCCAAATGAACCCTTTTTGCAATGTTAGGATAATGAAAGACTGGGGAGAAAAAACATAGGGTGTCATTACGATGGTGGGCAGACTTCAGTCTGTGCACCACCGTCCCGGGGATTACAACAGGCTTCCTATAATGCAGCGGTTCTGCAAGTGGAATAACAATGCAGCCGCCACCACGGCGGCAGTATATGGCACAAGGGCCAAACTGGGACCCAAAAATAGCCCTGGCACAGTGCTCGGCCAGCCCCCCAGGGGTTTGGGGTTGTGGGTGAGCTGTTAACCAGGGCCGGTTTTTGCTGATTTCGTTACAACGGCAGATATTGCAGCTATGCTGCAAAAAGGCACTGTAACAAAATCGGCCCCCAGGGGCCCAAAACCATCACCCCAACCCTGGCGGCCCAGCGGGGAAATGCCTGGTGCCCACTATGGCCAGTCCGGCCCTGTATGGAACGTTTAACATTGCGGCTGGTGCTGCTGGCTGCAGCACCTACCGCAAAGTTCAAAATGCAGTATTTGCATTTCCCTGCAGTACGCACAAACAATCATCCCCTGCAAAGTCAAATCCCGGCGGGATGCAGTATTCTAATGTGGCGGACGATGCCTGCTAGGCACCACCACCATTCTAGGGATGCGGGGCGGGTCCGACAGGCAATCCTAATGATTGCCTCTGTCAGACCCATTTGCGGACAGGCTTTCCATCCGCCAGCACACTGTCCGCCATCCTTATCTGTTCATCACCACCCCTTTTTCTGAATCATCCTTATCTGGCGGGCAGGGAATGGCATTACGATGGTGGTGAACCTGCCACCGGCAGCGTACCAGTGGCGGGATCAACGCCATCATAATCAGGCCCATAATGCTCTTATCTATGCTTTGCAGTTTGCATGAAGCTCTTTGATGACTGTTAGAGCTCACTGTTCTGTATTTGGATTGTATTGTATTTGGATTTTAACTTTACACACTGCAAGTAACAAAAGGATGACTCTGACAAAAGCAGTAAGCCACTAATCTATTTACATTATATGCACTTTGTGATCTGCAAGGTACATGTTCTTTGTAGCAAGCATATTAACCCTCTGCACTACATTGCAATGAGTCAAAACTTCCACTAGACAAAACTCTGATCTCCCTCCAGGAAGATTTATTACTGGAGTTATCTTAACATTTTTCATTGTTGCCTGAAAATTGCTAGAGGCCAAGAACGCAGCAGGAGGCACTTTTATAACCATCATATACTTGCAAACACGGCACCCCCACCTGAAGTCAGCACCCGGTGGGGTGGCACCGGTCGCACCGACATAGAGCCGTCCCTGCCTATCATGTGACACCACCTTAAAAATACAAATTTACAGCAAATGATTGTTCTGACAAATCTACTTACAAATTTTTATTCTTAGATATCTTTATTGAATTTTAGAATACAAAAGTGCATAACTGACAGAGTAAAACTATGAATGTTACCATACAGACAAGTTCCAGGTACATCGTAATGACATGATTCCCACACAGGGAATAAACAACAGGGTTCACATACTATCTGCATTTATCATTCATTACCCCATTCTACTAGGAACATAGGCACCCAGTTGAGATATAACATCTGTTCACTATTCCCTTAGTAATCAAAATCTTTAAATTCCCTGTTATGACCTCCCCCTGCCCCCTCTCTCCCCTCCCGTTAGTCATCTTGCTGGGATCCACAAGGAGATCTATCCAATAACCACATATATTCCATACTCAGTTAATGTAGAGGGCAATCATGAACCACTGCTCCATTTCTAGTGCAGTAGCCTATGCACCAAACAGTACCCCCATGTCAGTAATGCCTCCTTTTTTCCATGCCAAAGCTCTATGGGGGCCTCACAGCTGCTGGCCCAACAGTCCTACAAATACAGAAACATAAAGCGGTAAACCCTTGAGATGAAGCCAACTCCCATGTGACTACTTAGGCCTATAGAGTTTTGCTTTTTTTGCATATTTATATAGCGCAAACTCGACCCGAAGGTATTGGAGCGCTTTACATGAGCACAGAATTTACATTACACATTCAGGCACAGGGAGATTAAGTGATTTGCCCAGAATCATAGGATGTGGACGCGACCCCGAGGCTCAAACCCTGGTTTCCAGCACCAAAGTCTGCAGTCTAGCTGACGGACCACATCCTCTCCCCAAGCTAGAGCCCGCTAAGACTGAACCCCAGGTCACCAAAAGGGTTCCCATATCCTATTTTAATACATGGGATTCTATAATCTCTGTATATTTGACTGTCTCTAATTTCTTTCTAACAGCCGCCGATTATAAAGAAAAAGTGTCAGAACTTGACTGTTATAAGGAATTACAGTCGAGTTCTGATCACACAATGCCTGCTGCCAGAGCCAGCAGCCGAGGTGAAAAGGAGATCGGGCACAGAGCATAATAGAAGCAGCTGTATAACAACTAAATATAAATATTTCTTTTCTTTCTCTGCTCTATTTTTCTTGCTTACAATGACAAGCAGAGGGAACATGTTTATTTTTGGCACCCATTAGCCAGAGAAAAGCTATAAACTTTCTGCATGTTTCTATACATTCCGAGCTACTGTAGCTTTTCTTTCTTTTACAACTGACATGTATCAAACTGTTTCGAATATCTGTTCGCAACAAAATCTAACAGGTTTTTAAAACTTTGCACTAGAAGTTTTATTTTTAATCTTCATGGTTGCATCCACGCTGTTTTGTATAAAATAGCTACACATCAAGGCTTTAATTGGTTTGTGGGAAAGGTGATGGTGTAACCATGTATTATAAGGCATACAGTGTCCTCTGGCATAGATGATTAAGGTTAGTGCAAGTCAACTCGGAGTTCCATAAACGTAGAAAGAAACTCAGCCATCGGCCTCGTTCCTCTATATGGTTAGGGAACACCTGGGTGACAGCAATATCCTTATAATGTACGGAATGGGGTACTTTATCCCTTATATAGTGGTCAATATAGTCGTTCATTTTTATAAATTATACTTTCACAGTGCCATATTTGCTATCTCTGCAAGTCATTCTGTTCCCGTGGAGAGAAATGGTTGCCACCAATGTCGCAGGATGCACAACTTAGCCACCTCCAACCCCATCATCAGCCAGCATTTCCTATGTTTGAAGGAGACAATATTACCAAGACATATAATATAATGAGGCAAGACGTATGGATGGTATGATTCATACATGCTCTGTATTAGTCAAAACTAACCACACCTCCTCCCAATACTTAGATAGCTTGGGACAGCCCCAAAGAACATCTACAATATCGCAGCTGCCACCCGCACAATTCCAACAGGGTAAAATGGCAGCAGTGCGTCCTTATGTAACCTGGCTGGGCATCAGTACCAGTTATGTAACAGTTTAAAGATGTGCACATGTTAACCCCTTCGGGGCTGATGACGAGCTCAGCTCGTCATGGGCGTAACCTGCCCTACGCTGATGACGAGCTGAGCTCGTCACGTAACGCGGGTTTTTTAAAAACGCAGCGCGCAGCGGGAAAACCGCTAGCGCGCATGCGGTTAATGTATTATCACGAAGGAGAGTATCGAGTTCATCCATCAACACCCAGGCTTTTGGTGAATATGTATGTCTCACAATCACTTGCCATTGAAGCCTGGTGCATTCGAGGGTGTGTAGAGAGTGGCAAGCGTCAAGCACCAAACTGTATCCCTGACAGTGTCCCCCCTGCTGATACCCCACTTTTCGATAAATGTATGTAACGGTGAGGACTGTAGTGGCAATGATCCCTCCCTCAATTTGTCCTTGCAACAGTGTTGAATTGCCACTTGTGTGTGTAATCAAGGCCATATTCTGAGCTTAGCTCCTCAAAACTAACATTATCAGTCTCTGATGGAAACTGGTCCACCATCCATATGCCCCGGTCCTTCCATGGGGCCTACTGCTGTACGGTCCACCCGGATGTCAGCATTGTGCCAACGGGTGTGGGGGGGGGGCAAGTTATGTAGCCATGGGTGGATTTTTTATGAAGCATGCACTTTGTTCCACATATGTAGTATGTGTCATAATACAGGGTTATCCGAAGGTCCAGAGGCTGTGGCTTGTATTGTGCTTCCAAGTTGGAGTGTTTTTCAGTCCATATCCACATCAGAGGCAGATACTGTTTCTATCCCTAACAGTTACAGAAAATGTGTGATAGAAAATCATTTAGTTTTTCTTTCATAATTCACAAGTATGCCAAAAGGATCTGTGGACGTTTTGAATAATTTTCGCTTGGACATTTGTAATTTGTTAACGTTATCTGGTTATCTTGAAAGTGCAATAAACCGTGGTGTGTGTTCAATATTAGCTGTTTTCTGAATTTTATAATTACAGAGCCTCGAGAAGTCACTTAATTTATTTTACTTTCAAAATTATAATTGTCACAATTTAATTTGGTCTTTCCCGGCAAACCACCAATTTTTATTCTGTACCCTCTTGTACACATTTTCAGGAGTATCTATATAGTATAAAGTGCAATGTGCATCCTGAAGTGTGAATCACCAATTTTACACACAATTGAACATTAAAATATGAAACAATTAATGTTTATTTCACCTAGTTTCATTTAGTTGTTAAACCGAAGCCCACTACTCCAAACACTTCTAGTGCCCCTTCACAAACAGAGCCTCACTAAAACATTAGTAGGATGGAATAACCCATATATTTATTTTTCCTTCTTGCATTTTTTCGTCTCCAGTGTGTTGATGTACTTACTCCTCTTGCGGCAGGAGGTGGTTCGTTTCTTGACCAGGCAAATAGAGGTATTGCATCTCATGGCTTTGCAAGGTATGCAACTGGTTTTAAAGGTGACACTGGCCTTTGGGGTGAGCCAGTGTACTACCCTCAGTGTTATAGCAATGTGATTGAACTAATGCAGGAGGCCACCATGAGTCAATGAAATATGAAAAAGAGATGTAGCTACCCTGCTAGGGAGGGTCCACATTCTGCACCATGAGGTATTATGCAAATGCTCTACCATCTGCTGAAGTCCACCAAATACCATACTAAATAAAACAGAAACACTCTACTTATTATTAGGAAATGAGGGTCTTCTCAAAGAAAGCCGAGAACAGATTTCATTGCACTCTTGATGCTGGTTGACGAAGAAGTACTTTTCTCCTTCTTTTCCAAAATTGGTTTTGACAGCCTTGAGGTTGAGTGAATGAATCTGTGGATCCGTGAGGTAAATAAGTGCTTCTCCTTTTTCACTTCCTGTAACCCAACCTGCAACAAAAGAACAGCTTTTTTACTGCACAGCCACTTTAACTACTACTCATACTACAATTATTACGACTACTGACCATATTTCTATAATACGCAATGCCCAAAACGTTCTGTGTGCTTCTGACAAAAAACTGCACATTATTCACCTTATGAAAAGTTCCAGGGGATTAATCTTTAAACTTAGTTGAAGGAGGACTCCACAAACTAATAAATGCATGAATTTCGGCACACTTTGCCCTTGAGTTAGTGACCATCTAATCATGATTTTGGTGCAGATGGAATCCATTCCTTGGAGTAATGGATTTATCTGCTTTAAAAAAAACTGGCAATTCTCTATCTCAGTTCTTTCTGAGACTCAACCAGTTGTAAAGTGAAAGAACATTTGCACAGTTCACCATGCATAACAGCCATCTCTGTGTGGGGTACAGTTACCCCACTCACTAGTCAAGTAGTATGCCAAAGAAATGACATATGTCAAGAGAGCTGACATGGACACAAGATTGCTAGGTTTGCTGGAGTTGGGAGAATGCACACTGCATTGTCAGATACCTCCGGCTCAATTAAAAAAAAGGTAAACCAACGACATGAGTTAGCTGCAGAAGATGTAAGATGTGTCGCTTGGAGGGGGCGGTTCTATTGGGGTCCTAAACCTATGTTTCTCTCTTGTCACATTAAACAATGTGTAAGTTGTGTCCCTATGCTACTGGAAGTGTGCTGATATGCTTACTCCATTAGTTAACTATGCTCCGACGCTGAAACCAAGCTAAATAAAGATGTTAAGAAATTACTTTAACACCATTGCTTGATTTTTCATTCAGTCTGTCAATATGTAAATTATTAATAGCAATGTTTACATCAACATTGCATTTGGTATGGAATGATGTACATTTTGGGGTTGCACTATTTTTCAAATGAAAACTCTGCAGGCGTTATAGATCGTCAGATTGTTGTTCACAGCGTTTATGTAGCTTTCACCACACATAACCTAGTAGAGAATGCCGTACACCTTTAAAATGTTTCCAACTCAACTTTTACAAAACGATTAAAATAACATCGTCTTTTTTCCTCCTTCGTTTTCCGTCTTCCGTTTCAAACCTACCTCTTGGATTACTTCTGCGGTTTATAAAATCAACAAGATACTCTTGGGAAAGACTTTGTGTATTAGCTCAGTGACTTGAATTGACTTCCAGATTCAGTGAACCAAATACTAACTACCAATATTGTGATAAAACGGTAAATCATAAGGAAGAATGGCATTTTTATTGCAACACAGCCTCTCACAAAGAGGTTTGTAGAATTGATGTGCATGCTTTGGGAACCATGTAATCTCAAGATATTCCACAAATTATTTACTGATCTCAAAGACAGGCAACCTGGAAGGGATTGTAATGTCTCCTTTGGCCACAGAAGGCAGAAAAAAGGACTGGTTTACATCAGGAGCAGCCAAACTAGTTCCCGAACTAATGGATCCATGCCAGGATTTCAGGATAACCAATGACTATGTCAGATATGTTAATTGAGATTCACTGTATGTAAATAACTCATATAAAGACACTGACAATCTGCTATAGAGTCTGCTTTCCTAAGCATGTGCTGGCACAACATCATGCCTGTAGTCAAAACTGCATAGTAATCTGGAATACTTATGGCACTGACTAGCCCCTCATGTTTTTAAAGTTTTAGAATGAATTCTTGAGGTTTTGATTATTCACTTATTTATAAATTATCGTGCCTTTGTATTAGGCTCTTAACAAACAGATAATAAACCGGTATAAAACAGGAGTGATACAAGTCAAAAGAGCTAAAATGATACCCCTCTCTGCTACGGTTAGTAGGTGTTCCTAAAAGAGTTTCTCGAACACAAATAAGATAGAATCATAGCAAATGGAAACTGAGGCGATTCTTGAGATTAGCTGCCAGGACTGTGAAGGAAGGAAAGTACGATGAGCCAAGAGTTCGATGACCAGAGAGTAGGAATTGTAAACCCAAACGAAGAGACCTAGGTGGCACGTGTGCAGAGATCAGTGAACAAAGGTAAGGTGAAGCAAGTGAGAGTAGACGTAGGAAAACAATACGAAGATCACAGAATCCGACCTGACTTGAAACTGGAATCCATGGCTGCTGAGACCTTTATAGTGAAATGTATGTCCAATAGTCAATGGAGAAAAGAAGAAGAATACAAGAGTTTTGAATAGGCTGAAGCAGAGTAAGAAGACAAGGTAAAGTAAGGAGCAATAGTTGGTACAAGAAAAAAACAAGAATTAGGAAATTAGCTTGAGAGAAGAGAAGGAAGAAATGATTTCATTTTACAGATCTTAGGGCCAGATATACGGATCACAAAATGTGGTCTCAACTTGCGAATCGACATTTTGTGACCAATATCAGTACTGACATATGTATCAATAGGTTGGCTTGCCTAATGATCATCCAATTAATGTTTATTGGGCAGCCAGAAAATTGTGACTCCCTCTGATTGTCTGCAAAGACAAGCAACAGCAGACCTTTATGCCTGTCTGCATTTCAAAACTGAAAGCGTTTTTTTTAAACTGCCAATTTCCTTAAACGAAACAGGGCTGCATTTAAAAAAGAAAAGTTTTGAGTTTGGGGAAAAAGGCCAATAAGGGTCACCTAGACCGCTGCCCACTCCCTCTGAAGCTGCCTCCCAACTTGGAGTCAGTAACTTTTCGGTGGTTAGCGACTGGTATTATGGCCACAAATGATTGACACATATGGTGCCGATTCAATATTTGGAAGAGACACCTAAAACACGCCTCTTTCAATCAATGAAAAAACTTTATTCGGATGCAATATAGCATCCATAAAGCATCACACATGTACAATGACATAATAAAACCTACAGCTCATAAAAATACAAAGTGTAGGAGGATTACAAATATAACAATATAATAAAAGCAGAAACAATATAGTGGTTTTAGCAACAAAGGTTAAGAAGAGCATAGACCTATGAGCTCATACTGCAGATCTTAAAATGGCCCCAATGTGCAAAACACCTTAATCATTAGATATTTGAAGTGAGAATTTAAAAGTAGGCCAACATTGTCTAACATTGTGACAATTCTTTTTTCGAATCCAAAATTTGTAATAATTTCTAAACCCATTTTACGAGTTGGAAGTTGTTTTTGGACTTGTAAAATTAGTTTAGCAAATAAGAAAATGTTTTTACTGGTTGCAAACCCTCTCATTTAGTGAATCAGAAAAAAGTTTAGTACATCTGGAACTTTTGAAAGTTTTTGATCACAGGGGAGAGCAGTTCAGAAAGAAAAAGAAGAGTCAAAGATGATGCCAAGAGTCCTTGGGGCGGGAGAGAAAGGCATATGAGTTGAAGGACAGTGAACAGGGTAAGGGGTAATTACTACACACAAAGCAGGGAAAAAGAGAATCGTGGTTTTCTGTGCATTAAGTCTTGGGCTTATTTCGCTACCTTTTTCATAGCGATGTGAAAACAGGAAAAATGGAATGTCTTAGTACACATACCTTGCAGATCCACAACAATTTCTGATCTGTTGGTAAATTCGTAGGTGAAGTGTCCAAAGGCCAAACCATACTCTGTTGCTTTGTACTGCGATCTCACAACATCCTTGTTGTTCGATAACTTAACGAAATCTCCAAGAATGTATGGCTCAACGCTCACACATCCTTTTATGGATCGGCCATCCAAAATCTAAAAAGAAATGAAAACATGCTAAACATACAATATATATACAAATAATCTAAGATGGCACACAGACACCACACCTTAATGCCCCAAATGCACATGCTGGTTTTAAGTCTCAGGTGCTGAGAAGCTACTTCTCAATATAACTGTGAGACTTGAATCTCTAATTTGTAATTGGTAAAAAAGTGTCAAAATAACCTGCACAGGCCCTAATTATGAGTGCCCGGTTTATTCCAATGGGCCTGGTAAGTGCTGGAAATGGCAGGTACCAGGCACTTCAGAATTGTGAGTGTGATGTTTCACATGCAGATGTCTGCTGCTGAAGGAAACAACAATTCCCACATGATAGCCCCTAAAATCATGTAATCTCCATGGTTTCTCATTACCATTCCCACTGCCATAGGTCCTGGTACATCTTGTCAGGGAAATAATGGGTATTTTTCTGCACCACTTATGATGAGGGCCTTAGCATTTCTGTTGCACAGTTTATAAATGTTTATTAAAAGACAGGTCCGAAATTATGTTTCTTTAGGGGGTATTGAATCCTCTAAACCAATTTACATGCCACTTTTCCCATTATCCTTATCCCCAAGTAATTAACAGTTAAATCAACAGTTTATTAATTAGTGAAGTTCAACTTATTACAGCTGACACTGATTTGCTGGTAGCCCCAAAGCATTTTGGGGTTATGGCTCTTCTTCAGAGAGCTCATTTCATCGGTCCCACGTTGAATCCTTGCACGGGCTGGAGTATCGTGTCTCTCTGAGCCACCGCACAACACTGGTTATTCCATCAAAGAACATTTTGAAAAGAAATGTGATCGCATTGCATTTTAAAGTAACATGGTCACACAAAAAGGCTCAAAAGCCTTTTGTCTGTTAAGCCAATGTAGCCAAACGCTCGCTGGCAGCAGATCCTTTTTAATTTCACAATGTGCTGAGTGCTCCTCATGTGCTTCTCATTGTGCCAGGGCTAGCATTTTATGGTAAAAGTCCCCTATTGCCAAGAATTACATACAATATGCCAGTGCCAAAATTCTGCAATTTGTGCCATCAACCTACCATGGGTTACCCATGTGCCAAAAAGTATCTCAATAATGTCTGGACAAGCCTTTTGGTTGTTGCCTGCTCTCACCTCATATGTCATATTTATCCTTCTTTATGTCAAGAATTACCTACCAGCACCAGCATTTTTCTACGGGTGCCCCATATGCCAAGAACTACCTCCAATATCCCAGCTCGCTCTGAAAGGATCGGAGATGGGGAGGCGACAAGTGATGTGACAAGCTCCCAGGGTGATCTGTATTTGTGATGCTGCAGCACGTCACTAATGTGGTGGCACTGAGGCATGGCTAACCCTGAGGCAAAGACGCCACGCCAGCGCTACTCTCTCCTGACACCTGTATGTGCATGCTGACATATTCACTGCCCGCATGACACAGCTGCTTCACCCTCACCACGGGGGTCAGCATTTTATCATACCAATATATATATATTTTTTACAGAGTTTTATATAGCGCGAACTTGAACCGGTACCGAGTATGAGAGCGCTTTACATAGCACCAGTTGCGTTACATGAGAACACATTCTTATTTGTTAGGCACAGGGAGATTAAGAGATTTGCCCAGAATCACAGGATGTTCAGCGTCATTGCCGAGATTCAAACCCGGTTCCCCAGATTCGAGGTCCACCGCCCTAACCGTTAGGCCAACTCCTGGTGAATAGCAGATTAATATTCACTATAGGTATAACAAAATAGGGTCAGAAATCAAGAAAGGTGAACCCCCAATGCCCATAACGGTGTGTTGCTGCTGGATGTTATGTGCCTAGTGGGTGCGTATTTAATGAAATTAAAAATACAGTAAGCAGGACTTTAGACATGCTTTAGACACTGCTAAACAGTAAATCTGTCTTAGCAGAATTTCTGAGGGAAGACTTAGTAGGAGTCTGATTACTATGTTACTAAGAGAAAAGGGAACAAAGCATCCAGTCTCACCTTCTGCTTTAACTAGTATTTACAGTATGTACTGTGATTAATGATGTATTTTATGATGTACATAAATGGCACCCTATAGGACCGATGTCATGTTTTTGTCAATTAACAAATACAAGTTACTCACCAAAAAGTACCTTTCTGGAGATGTTAGTTTGCTTTCCTCAACACTCTTGAAGAGTCCCTGTAGCTGGCCAGGGGACAGAATAAATCTTTTTTTTTAAATCTGGCTGGCAGTTGGGACACAAGTGTGCCACACATGTCTGCCTGTCTTTCTCTGCGTCTAGAAAGGACAGAATAGTGGAGGTCCAGAGAAAAATAATCTAAGGACTATCTGTAAAAGTCCCTATGATGAAAAACATGCACTCAGATGTATGTTGAGTTTTCCTTCCTCCATGAGAAATTGAAAAACACTTTATTTTGCTGTCTTTTTTGTATCTCTGTCTCAGTTCCCTTCTCCGGGATGTGCCTAGTCACTGGGGATATGTACTGTGCTAGGATCCATGTTTTACCTGATGTTAAGCCACACTGCCCTGCTAAACAGGCAAAATCTGCATTGCAAATAAAGGAAGCTATTACTCTGAGTCTTGACGTTTCAATGTGGTTCCTTGCCAGAGTGATGCTATGGCATGGGGAAAGGCATTTTTTCCCAGCTTGCCACTGCCTAAAAGTTTCTGGATCTGAGAAAAGAGGGCCACAGCAAGGCAGATTAATTTAAACCCAATCACTGCACTGCATGCTGCTGTTTGTGGCTTGCTATCCAGTCTTGGACCATGCACCATAGGTGGGTGGAAGAGATGCTCCCCGATCATAAGGAATTTGACATTATGGGTCCATTCCAGGGAATGTATTCTAGGACTCTCGAGCAACTCTGGAATTACCAAAGGTGCCACAGACCCTTATGCCACCCTTTCTGAAACATGGCTCACAATGACACAAAAACAACACAAAACATTGCGCTCAGCATAAACCCTGGGAATTGTTCCCTCAATTTCTTGGGGGTGTGTCTCCTGCAAATGAGGTAACACCTTTGCATCAGCGCAGAATTACAAGTGCAGGTGAACGGGAAAACAAGCTGTGGGCATGTGTACTAATTTTACCTGAACTATGAAGTAGTGCACAGATAGTGTGCCCCAGAAGTCTCCCTTGGGAGAAGGTAGTACAAAGACCCTAGTGACCTCCTTTGATCTCTGCCAACAAGTGCAGCCATACACTTCACTTGCCTGCAGGGGATCCCTGCACCTTCTGAAAGGGTTGCAGGACCTGCAGGCAGTGAAATATGGAGCCAGCTCTAGATTCCACTATTGGACTCTCCCCAGAGCAGATACAAACTGCCAGTGCTCGCATCAGTGACATTTTGGGGGCCCTTCGGCAAAGGGATATTTATGGGGGGCCTGTCTGAAACAACTTTGATCCAACCCTTCTGTGCTAAACCAAGCCCAAATGATGCAAACTGTTCATTAAGAGGGTCACATACAAAAGTTAAAATATGTCTTACTCAGGGCAGAAAAATCCTTAATACAGGGCATAGAAAGACAGAGTAGGAGTCAGAAATAGGATGAGACGAGGGAGAGATGTTATGATAGAGAAAAGGGTGAAAAAGAGAGAAAGTTGACTTTCCTCAGGGGCCGCTTGGAAGTTAGGGGCTCTGGGCAATTACTCACTC
Source organism: Lissotriton helveticus (assembly GCF_964261635.1). Classification (NCBI taxonomy): domain Eukaryota; kingdom Metazoa; phylum Chordata; class Amphibia; order Caudata; family Salamandridae; genus Lissotriton; species Lissotriton helveticus. The sequence goes on along the minus strand of NC_136059.1, from coordinate 1,790,231,290 downwards.
CGCCCATGGCTTAAAGCATCTCTTGTTTGCATCAGAGCTGAGAAGAGTGATTAGGTTTCACCTACACCGTGAATGCGCTGTGCTGCGAGATGTATTGTTTACAATTCAGTGGGCTTAACCCCTTAATTGCTGCCGTCGGCCAACGGTCGTCACGGCCACTACCTCCCCAGTGCTGCGCACGACCGTTGGACGTCCATTCAGCACTAGTTCCAATGGACAGCGCAGCACTGGGGAGGTCTATTTACAACGCTTTAAAGGGGTTAAAACCCAACTACAGCATACTATTAGTTGTTTTCGTTGTCACTCTCATTTGCAGTCTTTCCATTGCTTAGCTTCTGTAGGTTTCACTTCCTATCTTGTGTTAGCTCTTCCCTGGATCATGGACCAAGTACACGTGTTTTTTCTTATAATTTTGCAATGCACTATTTTTTTATGAGCATTTCAGTATTATTCCTGGACATACAATGGGTTTTCCTACTTTTAACACAGGCATACAGCTTCTTATTTATGTTGCTTTCACCCTATCTGACATCTATATTGATGCTTTAGATACTTACACCCACAAGTGTACTACTCTATGCCACTCTACTCTATGCTACTACACTCTAAGCCACTCTACACTACTCTACTCTATGCCTTGCCACTCTGCTCCACTCTACTGTATGCCACTGCACTCCACTCTAATCTACAACACTCCACTCTATACCACTCCACTCCATGCAACTCTCCTCTATGCCGTTCTCCTCTATGACACTACACTCTACAGCAGTTCATGCCACTCCACTCCTCTCAATGCTTCTCTACTCTGTCACTCAACCCCACTCTATGCCACTCCACTCCACTCTAAGCCACTCCATTCCACTCTAAGCCAGTCTGCTCCACTATACCCCACTCTATGCCACTCCACTCCACTCTACTCTATGCCACTCTATTCTACGCCACCCCATGGGACTCTATACTACTCCACTCTGCGCCCCTCTTCTCTACACCACTTTACTCGACCCCACTCTACTCTCTGCCACTCACTCCACACAATGGCACTCTACGGCACTCTATGCCATCCACTCTACACCACTCTACTCTATGCTACTCCACTCTATGCCACTCTACTCCACCCCAGCCCACTCTATGCTACTCTTGGGCACTCTGTTCTATGCCACTCTACTCTACACCACTCCACTCTATACCAGTCTACACTACTCTATGCCATTCTACTCTACACTTTGCATCACTCCACTCTATCATTCCACTCTGCACCACCCTACTCCACGCCACTATACTCTTCTCCCCCACTCTATATCACTCTACACTCCACGCCACTCATTTCACATAATGCCACTCTATGCTACTACATTCTGCACTGCACTACTCTATGCTACTGTAATCTATGCCACTCTACACAATGCCACTCTATAGCAGTCTATGCCACTCTACTCTATGCCACTCTACTCTATGTTTCTCCACTCTATTGCACTCTCCTCTATGCACTCTACGTTATGCCACTCCCTCTACTCTACTCTACTCAGTGTCACTCCATGGCACTGTATTCTATGCCACTCTACTCCACTCACTGCCACTCTACACCACTCTAGTCTACAACACTCTATGCCACTCTACTCCACAACACTCCACTCTGCGTCATTCCACTCTACTCTGTGCCATGCCACCCTACTCCACGCCACTATACTCCACGCCACTATACTTCACAACACTACTTCACTCCACCTCACACAATGTCACTCTACTCTATGCAACTCACTTAACACAATGCCACTCTATACCGCTCTATGCCACATCACTCTACACCACTGCACTCTACACCATGCCACTCTATTCCTTACCACTCTACTTCACCCCACTCTTCGTCATACAATGCCACTCTACAGTATGCACCTCTACTCTTTGCAACTCAACTCTACACCACTCCACTCTATGCCACTCTACTCGACAATACTCTATGCCACGCCACTCTACTCCATGCTACTATACTCCATGCCACTCTACTCCATCCCACTCTTTGCCTCTCTACTCTACACCACTCCATGCCACTCACTCCACACAGTGCCACTATATGGCACTTCACATCACTACACTCTACACTACTGTACCCTACACAACTTTACTCTCTGCTACTCTACACCCCTGCACTCTGTGCTACTCCATTCCACTCTACTACACGCCACTCTACTCCATGCCACTCTACTCCATTCCACCCCACTCCATGCAACTCTACTTTATGCCACTCCACTCTACTCTATGCCAATCTACACCACACAATGCCACTCTACACCACTATACAACATTGGAAACATCCTGGACTGAGGAGAAACAGCAGCCCTCATCCTGCTCAACCTCTCCGCGGCCTTCAACACTGTTTCCCACAACATTCTCAAATGGATCTGTTCCTTCCTCAAAGAAAGAACCCAACGGGTCAGGCTGCCACCTTTCACATCAGAGACCAGTAACTGATAGGCGTTCTCCCAAAGGTATCGTCCCTCAGCCCCACCCTTTTCAACATAACATGACACGGCTCGCCAACATCATCGGATCACAAGATATTATTGTCATCTTCTACGCTGATGACACCCAACTCATCCTCTGCCTGACGGACAAGACAAACAACACCAGAACCAACTTCACAAACTGCATGATCATGGTAGCATGCTGGATGCGAATCAATTGCTTGAAGTTCAACTCCGACAAGACTGAAGTACTGGTCTTCTGCAACAAGACCTCCCCATAGGATTCCAACTGTTGGCCGTTGGAGCTAGGACCAACACCCACAGTACACGCAAGAAACCTAGGGATCATTCTAGACGACAAGCTCAACACGATGCCTCAAGTCAGCGCAGTGTGCACCTCACGCTTCCACATCCTATGCATTCACTAAAAGATCTTCAAATAGTTGCCTCAAAACACCAGATGGACTGTCACACGAGCACTCATCACCAGCAGACAGAACTATGGCAACACTCTATGCAGGAATCTCCAAACAACTCTGAAACAGTCTCAAGACCATTCAGGACACAGCCAGACGACTCATACTATACCTCCCACACCGCACCCACATCACACTGCAGCACAGAAAGCTTCACTGACTCCCCGTTCATAAGCACAGCAAATTGAAGCTTCTCATGCACACATACAAAGTTCTACACAATACAGGAAAAGCCACATACACTTTTACCAACCCACCAGAGAACTAATCCCTGCCTCACTCTCACTCACACACACAAACCTCTTCCGCAAAAGCAAAACTGGAGGTCACTCATTCTCCCACATTGCACCCAAGATATGGAACTATCTCCTTCAACATATCAGAGCCTCCTCCTCACTTCGAGTTCCGCAAGAAGCTGAAGATCTGGCTCTTCATATAAGCACCTTGGAACCAGACACTTACACACCTGCCCAAATAGATTGATACCGTCTCGGGTGATTAGTGCGCTATACAAATCAACATAACATAGCATACTCCACGCCACTCGACTCCCCACCACTCTACTCTACGCCACTTTATGTCACTCCATTCTACATCACTCCACTCTACTATACGCCACTCTACTCCATGCCATTACACTCCATGCTACTCTAGGCCACCATACGCTGTTCTGCTGTATGCCACTCTGCGCCACTCTACTTAATACAACTCTAATGTACGCTACTCTAGGCCACTCTATGCTACTCCACTCTGCACCACTCTACACAATGCCACTCAAATCCACACAACTCTACTCTATCCCACTCTACTGCACGCCACTCTGTGCCCCTCCACTCTATGCCACTCCATGCCACTTTACACCCCACTACTGTAGACCACTCCACTCCACTCTGCACCACTCAACTCTATGCCACTCTGCTCTTTGCCACTCCAGTCTGTGCCACTCTACTTTATGCCACTCTACCCTATAGCACTGTACTATACACTACTCCACAACATTCAACTCTAAGCCACTCTACTTTATTGCATGTCACTCCACTCCACTTTACATCATTCTACTCTACACCACTCTATATCACTCTACTCTATGCCACACTACTCGACATGGCTCTACACCACTCCACTCCACTCTACATCACTCTACTCTACACCACGCTATGCCACAGTACTCCACGCCACTCTACTCTAATTCATCCTATGTCCCTCTACTCTATGCCACTATAAGCCTTTCTACTCTAATCCACTCGACGCCACTCCACTCTATACAAATCTTATGTACGCCACTCTTCTCTGCACCACTCTATGCCATTCCACTCTACACCACTCCACTCTACACAATGCCACTCTATGGCATTCTACAAAACATTCTCTCAATGCCACTCTACTCTATGCCACTTTACTCTTTGCCAATCTATACCACTCCAATAAATGCCACTCCATGCCATTCCTTGCCACTCTATTCTACACCACTTAACTCTACACCACTGAACTCTACAACACTCCACTGAACAACACACCACTCTACAACACTCCACTCTAAGCTATGCCAATCTACTCTACACCACTCAACTCTATGCCACTCTACCCTGTACCAATGTACTGAACGCCATGCCACTCCACTCAATGCTACTCTAATCTGTGCCACCCTACTCTACTTCACTCTACATCACCCTATTATATGCCACTGTATTGTACGCCACTCCACTCTACCCTATGCCATTCCACTTTGCCACTCTACAAGACTCTATACCTCTCAACACCACTCCACTCTCCTCTATGCCTAACCACTAATGTTTAGCCATGCTGAACTGCAGCCACACTGATGTACGTACAACATGGCAAAAAGACATTGGCAAAGCCAATAGCTCGCACATAGGCGAGGACTCTTGGCTTTGCCAATGCTTGTTTTTTCTATAATCAGGCAGAGTGTTTTTGTATGTGGCTGGTGGACAATGCACCTGTTAGGTAATACATTCTTTGGAGCTGATGGGAATTTTATTGCAGACTTTTTCGTTTCCTGGCAGTCTACCTTCTCTTCCTTTACCCCAGATTCCTGGATAGCAGAGGTCTTTTTGTGACTTTATTTATTCCTGGGATATTCAATAATTAACAGCTGTTGAGTCTTAGATTGTTTATTGGTGCTCCACTATGGTTGTGGTTATCTATACTTGGTAGACACACTTTGTTTTCCTTTCTGCGGTTCAACTGCTTATCTTGTCCAGTAAATATATTTAGAAAAAACAGCATAGACTGTTTTAGCTTCATCCCTGGAACTCACATCCACACCGCAGTGTTTGAAGAATGAATTCAGAGTACTCCACACTGCTACCCCAAAGGTAACCTGTATGGGCACAAGGTGCTGAAAGGCATCAAATGCCATCAATGCACTCACTAAGTGCACATCAACGATGGATCTCAACTTTACAGCAATGAAATAAATACACAAAATAGTTTACATGAAGGGCATTCTCACTGTGTAACAAAATAATGACATGAGTATAACATAGCATTCGTACGGTTAAGATAAAACTGGTGGCATGATCAACACGATGCACAACCCTTTTCTTGGTCGGTGAAACTGTTTGAGAAGTAGAAGGCCAAGTGTGCCAACCTAGGATATGAAATTAGGAATGTCTGAAGTCTATGGCATAGAACCAACCCCCCTCTTCTAGAGCCAAGAGAATCTGCTAAGGCCACTATTCAGCTAGACTCATTCCCGAGGACCAAAATGAATGATGGAGATCCTAGCTGGTGCGCAGACTAACTATTCCTCTTGTCCACTGTGGACACGCAGATATAAATGCTCAATTTTATTTTCCCTGATCAACTAATTCTACTGCAACTAGCTCTACCTTCCTGCACTAACCCTCAAAGCCTATGAGCATCTAAATGGGAGGGACAAGGGGAGAAAAAAGAGAGACCAGTTGTCCAGAGTTAAGGTTTCAAAGTACACAGTCAACAGAAATACTTTCACACAAAGGGGAAATGAGCCTTGGCAAAGACAATAGGTTCAGCTTAGGCAAGGCGCCAGTCTTTTTTTGTAAACAAAGCAAATAGGTTATAAAAGTTTAAAATTGATAAAAAGTAAAAAATGGCACAGTGTAAATGTGATGTGCATGTATTCTCAAAAACATAAAACCCAAGAAATATACAAAAGGAAAGAGAATACTTGTCCACCAGCCCAAACACTGCCGTGGACTACTTTTCTGTGGTGTATATATACTTGCGAAAGTCCATCACTCACAGTGAAGAGCACCAATGGCTGAAGTCGGCTGTTCTATTGCCACATGCTGTATGCTGCGGTAGGCGGAAGCAACATTAGACTGACACTTGAACAGAACATTTTTATCATGAACCTTTGGCAAAACAAGAGGCTTGTGAGACTTCTAAAACTGTCCCTGGGCCATAAACAAAAACACGAAGGAACCTTCGTGGAACCTGTGGTGGTAGGCTTTATCAGAAAAACCCTCCTTCTACTTCTTCCTCTGAAAGCAGGTAGATCTATTTCAGCAGCTGTGCCATTATTAAAATCTTGAAATCCCTGAAATAATCTTTACCTAGCCTTTAAGGTGGAGTAGCAGGCTATACAGATGTCTGAATCCCCCTATTTTTGTAATTGGGCTTCAAATGCAGCATTGGCCAATAACACTGATACAGACCTCTAATGGTTGTCATAGGTAGCTATGGCAGGCTATATACAGAATTGGAGATGGGTAGCTGTAAATAATATGGTTGTTTTTGACCCAGAAGTTGCAAGAGACATCAGACAAATAAAGAGAGGGAAGCTCGAGTTGTCTATGATGTCACTTGATACCCTGATGTTTGGAAAAACACACTGACAGTTAACCATGTATAATATATTTGTGTATGGTCCCCGAAGTTAAGGCCATAATTCAAGACAAAGTTGTCATCTTACGTAAAGGCATGGCTTTGAATTTAGGTTTCATGGACATGAGCAGAATATTGTTCTGGATATGCTTCCCTCTCCAACTTCTTCATTTCAACTGTGGTCATTGGCCAATGAAGTGCAGATCTGTCCTCTCAGTAACAGTGCATGGGGTGGCACCAGGGCCTCAGTTCTTTCTTGCCTGAGCTCCTCACCAGGCGGCGTAAGGAGCAGAGGAGGAGGCAGCCTCGTAATGATGGGGAAGGGAACAGTCATTTGCAGAAATGGCACCGACTGGGTTGGTAAGTCCCAGAAACTGTGGGCATGGGTGATCTGAGTATATATGCATGAAAGAATATAACTTGTCTGAAGATGTACATACAGCACAGCTCCAGACCTTCGGGGTACCATCAGAAAAACAATCCAATTTACGCATGTCTGCTAGGTGAGCAAACCAAGTGGCAGGCACAGTGGGTTCAGTTAGAGTGTTGATAGGCACTGCTCTGTTTCAAATGAGCCAAGCCTTCAAAAGAGTGCCACAGCTCTCTGATGGAGCACTCCCTGCCAGCGTTCTTCAGCAACGGCCAATTTGCATGCCTGTTTATGTGTGTAGGTGTCTGTGTGTGCACATGGCCATATGTATGTGTGGAGCGAGAACAAAGGTTCAGTAGGCTTTATTTCAATATCAATACAGGTATGAATAAATTAATGGATACCTGTGATTAATGTATTCTTCAAAAACAGAAACAAGTACAGCCATATTGGAAAAATATTATAGTGTTATAGTATAAAATGGTGCAGACGGCGCACTGCTCATTTCTTGTCCAAAGAAGACCCACTGGAATCGGAGTGAAGGTCGAAATGTCAACACTGTTGAAGAGATTGACTAAAGTAGATTGATTTCAAACACATGGGGCACATTTAAATTTGACTGTGTGATATTAAAGCATAGGAGATGTCCCTTTTGCCTATATATAAATCTGTATCATATTTATATTGTTTACACGTTGCACCTATGTGCACTGCATTTCATTTGTTCTTATTTGAGGTAATACCCTAGTTTCGGTTTTGGGCAGAAAGTGTTTGTGCTGTGTGTTTTTCCATATGTATGTATGTTCATATGGGTTTGCGGGCACCTGGCCCTTGCACAATGACAGGTCTTTGTAGAATGTTGGTGTTATCCATGACCCAATGGTATGCTCACTCAGCAAAATACTGTCCTTGGCATGTTGGCGCTGACTCCTGGCCTATTGAGGGCATCCATGGCACAATGATGATACCCATCCCTGGAAAAATTCTGGCCATGGCATATTGATGACAATTATTGGCCAACTGAGGGCACCCTTGGCATGATGGTGCCCACCCCAGTGCCAGTCCTAGCATAAAGATGATAATCTTAAAGATGATAATTTTTGGCTATGTGGGTATGCATTGCATAATGGTGCCTAAGTATTTCCTGGCCTCTTTTGGGGATGCATGGCACAAGGATGTTCACCCTTGGGAAGGTGTTGACCCTTGCATCATCGTGCTAATTAGTGGAATATTGAAGACATCTATGGCATGATAGAGAGAGAGAGAGATAAATAGAGCAAGTGAGAGAGTGAGCAAGAAAGAGTGAGAAAGGGAATGAAAGAGCGGTAGCCACTAGGTAGTTATAGTTAAGATCGTGTTTCCATAGGAAACGCTTTTTTATGTGCTGATAAATCTTTAGCACTCTCTGGATGAATCTCCATGACATTTTCCCAAAAAGTGCTATGCTTTGACTAGTTTGTGCATGGAAAGATTAGGGCTGATCCGTCAAGCCGGGTCAGAGAAATTCATTTTTACATATGAACTTAATCACATCTACAGCCCAAACCGCTGAATGGATTTACACCAAATTTAGTAGAAAACTAGATCTTGGTCCAGAAAGAGTGCTTTTCGGTGTAAATCCATTCAGCAGTTTGGCAAAAATGAAGGTAACATTTTTTTTTATATCATGCCACGGAGGATCAGCGAAGCCAACAGATCTCATCCTGAGATCTGCTTGACTGCCACCACCTCAACCAGGAAGTGGTGGCAGCCATCTTAGGACTTGGGACTCAGTCCTACAATAAACGTAAAACAAAGACATAGGAAGCAGAGTAACATTGCCAAAGTCAATAGCTTTTATCGACGAGACCTATTTGCTTTGCCAATTCTTGTTGAGGATAGCGGCATGCATGGGCATTGGCATGCCATTCACCCATGTACAGACAAGCTCCTGATCGAGAGCACTCTTGCACAAAGGTTCAGAGTATTAGCACACCCAGATATCCATCCGAGAAGATGAATCTATGTCAACAAACTGACCCCTAGGCCCAGTGTTGGGGTCCCCGAGGACCATGTTTGGAACTAAGAACATTTATTTATTTTTTATTGTGAATTTGCGGAGGATCCGCAAATCCACAGTTAAATAAAAAAGAAAGCTTGGGTTCCTGCCTGTTTCTATTAAAAGAACCCCTGGGTGAGCCAGGCGCGTGGGGTATGTTTTAAGAGGAGGGGGCTCGCGGCCCCCCTCCCTAAGCCTTCACAAGGCCCTGGGGACCCTATCCCCCAGGGCCAGTATCTTAAAGGGGAGGGGGCATGATGCAACCCTCCCCGGGCCTCCAGCAGGCCCCTGGGACACGACTGCACAGGGACAATAAGTTAATTAAAAGGGAGGGGTTCGTGGACCCCTGTCCCGAGCCATAGAATGGCCCTGGGGACCCCAGCCCCCTGGGCCGGCTCAGTGACTGTGTTCCAAAGTCCCCAATCCCAAGGACGCAGGCAGGGAAAATGCTAACAGTTCTCCCACCAGGCGGGAGGACAAAGCTACTCTCGCACGGTGGGAGAACAGAGTATTCCCCTGCCCAAGCTCTCAGGCAGGGATATGCTTTCATTGCTCCCACCCCACGGGAGCAAAAGAAAGCTCCCGCTGCATCCGGAATGAGTGCAAGCTGGGAGCTGGCAGGGCTGCGGAGACCTTGAACCTTCCCATGCAGCCCCCAATAAGGGACGGACTGTGCCATGGCCCGGGTGGGCACCAGGGTACACCACTTATACAAAACAAAATCCCGCCTCCTTCAGGAGCAGGGTACCGGTGAGGCTGCGAGAGCCATGGACTCTCCCCGCAGTCCCAAATGGGCACCTGGGCACTCAAATATAAAAAATAAAATAGAAATGGGACTAGTTGTGATGTGACCCGGGTGCCACTTTATCATTATAAAAAATGCCAGCAGCCTTGGGTCTCCCCTCACGGCCCCAAAAAATTATAAAGTTTTGAGGTGCCCCGAGTGGGAACCCCTAAATAAAAACATTACGGCTGCCACTTGAGGGAGCTGGCAGGGCCTCAGGGGCATAAGGCTCCTCCTGTGGCCCCTTATAAAAAAATACAGTGGGCATCCTGGGTAAGACCGGGACACCCAATGTTGGACTTGGCCCTTTTGCCAGGTTCACCCAAAAACTTTTTGCGTTCTCCTAGCCTGTATCTGTAACCTGGTGTTGGTGATTTTAGGCCTCTGCGCACTTTCTCACTGTGGCCCAGTGTAAAGTGCGTGCACTCTCTGTGTATGTGTGGTGAGAGTGGCCTGCCCTCCCATAGGAATGCATAAGGATGTGTGTGTCCATGGTAGTTCCTGATATGTGGGGAGTGCAGGGGCAAGTTTGGTATGTGCAAACTCATGAGAATAAATGCTGCGCAATGGTGTGTGCAGATTGATTGTGGCTAGTGGAGAAGTGCCAATTTTATAAGTTGGCATTTCTGTGTGCAGTGTGATGTGAATTGCCTGTCTGGCTTGTGAGTAACAGGTGCTGGCTGGTGTGCTTGGCTCCAGGAGCCAGAATGGGTCTGCCTGGTGGTGAACAGGGAGATCTGCATGTAGATGGGAGGGAGGAGTTGCACCTGGGACCTGAATAGGGCTGTGTCTTCCCTCCACAATGCAGGCTCCACCCCCTGTGGTGCGTCTGATGTCCCTAGCCTGTCCAGTGAAAGGGAGAGAGGGGCTGAGCAAAACAAAGGGGCATATTACCAACAAATAGCGATATTTATCGCTAAGTAGGGTTAGCGGCAATATTTTTATCGCCGCGCATCACCGGTTTTTATCGCTGAGATAACTTGCTATTAGCAAGGTTTATCTCAAAAGCGATAAAAATCAGGCGAAATGCGTGAATATCGCTGAGAATACAGCGATATTCACGCATTAGCGACGAAATGCTCTTAGCCATGTTATCCACCTCCCATTGGATAACATGGCTAAGAACTTGTCTGAGCAGGCGTTGGTTTTTGACGATAGTGGGAATATTTCCATCGCTACGCCTGCCTTGCTAATAGGCGATAGCGACGTTAGCAACTGCTTTCAGTCGCTAACAGGTTGGGTACGCCCACTTTGCATGTCATTAGCGATAAATATCGCTGACATGCAAAGCGGGCCCCAAACCGCTCGCTATCGCCTAAAAGCTGTCGCTAACATCAGTTAGCGACAGCTTGCTAATAGAGCGATAGAATTATCGGCCGCTAAACCGGAGATAATTGCCTATCGCCCCCCTTGGTAATATGTCCCTCAGTGCTCAGGAGCTCCCCAGTACCAGTTGTAGCTAGTTCTCCCATTGCCTGCACCTTGTAGACAAAGGATTAGGTGTATAAAAGAGGGGCTGTGACCCCATGAATTTGTTCTTGTCTTGCTACTCGAATCTATCAGGGGCATGCTGCTGCTGGGGCCCAGGGGAAGGCTTGCCTCCTTGGGACATGCCCTGCCCCTGGATGCCTGGAAGACTACTTCCTGGGACCCTTCTGCATTGGCTATGGCTCTGGAGGACTTTCCTTTGTGGGGAGCTATAAGCTCCATTTCTGTGCCCGGGAGCCTTGACCTTGTTTCCTTTTAACCCGAGGAGGGCTGGCTTTGCTTTAAGAGCACCTGGCTCTTGTTAACCACGAGGAGCACGCTGCCTGCATTCCCCGGGGGCACTGGAGCTTCGCTGCCCCGGGGCTGCGTGGTGCTGGTGGAGGGGGAATCCCCAGCGTAGGGGCTCCCCCATGATGGCGGCCTTGCGGGTGCCACCCCGCTGATTTGCTGCTTTCTATGGTTATTGGGGTGCTGCGCGAGTGCCCACCCCGCGACTTGGGCCTTATTTATATATTATCCTGTGTGGGTGCCCACCACGCAACTTTGCCCGAGTTAGTATTTTTGAATGAGAGCGGGTGCCCACCCCGCGCCTCAATGCTGCGGCCTGCGCCGCGAGAGAGCTTCCCCCGGGCCACTGCCTAGCGCAACCAGGAAGACAGATGCAGGTCCCTGCTTGTGGGCGGGACTGCCAGCGTCACTTCCGCCTTCCCCCTGCCAGGGGAAGATGACCCCGAAGTCCAGCCATGGATCCTACGGGGCTCCCGTTGCGAGGAGGGAGCCCCGTGTGCTGCACCAGAAGACTGATCCCAGGCGGGGCTCTCCTAGGAAGAGGCACTTGAAGAGAGGAGCACTGCAGCAGGTTGGCGGAGGGCTCCCGAGGTGAAGGGAGAGCCCCGATGGTGCCGCGCTGGAAAAGAAGTAGAGTCCTGCCTCCACCCCAGCCGGTAAGTGCCCGAGGGAGCCGGGGGGGGGGGGGGAGAGGCAGACTCAGAGCAGCCCCGTCTGGCAGCAGGCCGCTCCAATGTTTGGCTCCAACGCGGCCATGTGTCTTAGGAGGGCCCCCGTGGGGGTCCCAAGGCCCTGTGGGCCCGTGCCGCCCATGGTGGGCATTTTTCCCCAGCTGCCCCACTGTCAGCTGCAGCATTTGGTGGCCACTTCCAGAGGGCTCTGGAGGGAACAGTGATTTTCTGAGCCTGCGGGCTCCAACGAGGGGCAATTATTGCTTGGAGGGCCCAGAGGGGCCATGTTTTCCCCCTTTGCCCTGACACAGCTGTGCAGCACTTAGTGCCAGCTGCAACGTTTAGGTTTGCGCAGATGGTGCACCCTTGACGTTCGCTGCATTGGCAGCGCGCCCTGACATTCTGGACACAGGGCATTTGAGCCCGTTTTTGGAGATGGCCAGTTGGCCAGGGGGACTGGTAGAGGTATAGGGCGCAAGGCCTAATGTGATTGATGTGCTCATGCAATGTGGTGCTAGGAAATGTGATGTATTTAGTATGTTTTACGCACCCTGTTTTGATACCCCTACATATGGTTTATGATTCTGAGGTTATTTTGCATTTCATGTGGTTATGCTAGTGAGATTATGTTTCACGGTGTGAGGTACGCCCCTATTGTGAGTTATACTTAGGAGGTAGGGTCCAATGTGTTTAGACTAGCGAGGAGATTGCATAATGTGTTTATGCTGGTGAAGTTAGCGCAGAATGTAATTCGCGCCTGATGTGACTGTGCATAATGTAGTTTATGTTACAAGTTGAGGTGGAGTACAGTGATTGCCAGTGGTTACTGGTTGTATGTATATGATCTATTTTACTTTTACCAATTTCTGCTAAGTGCTTATCCTGACAGTGGCCCACTTGGCCCTGTCATGTGTATATATTCCATTGTGAATATTGCCTGCGCCAGTGGGCACAGTGTATGTTATGTGTTTACTATTCTAATGTGTTAGGAGAATACAATGGCTATTTTTATATAACCTTGTGTGGAGTTCCTTTTGTAGTGCGCCTGGGATGTTGTTGCTGTGTGCGTGCACAAATGCTTTACACATTGCCTCCGGGACAAGCCTGACTGCTCGTGCCAAGCTACCAAGGGGGTGAGCAGGGGTTATCTTTGGCGTGTAACTCCCTTGCCCTGACTAAAGTGGTGGTTTCTACCTGGCTTTGGCGCAAGCCTCAGCCAACCAGAAATCCCATTTCCAACACCCAAGAACTAAATTTAAAAAAAGGAAAAATGTGACTAATAAATTAGTGGCCACAGAAGCTCTTTTATTAGTACTGCTCATTCAAAAAGTGCCCCAAAATTACTTGGGAAGGATGTTTAGATATATTTTGATTTTGGTGATGTCTCTAGAAAGGGCAAGGACATCACCAAACTCGTTTTAATGTAGTGGGAGGCTTTAGGGAGTTCTGCAGCCCCCCATCAACAATAGAAATCAAAAATGTAAGTCTCCTGTGTCATTGAAACCATGGCCCCAGGAGAACCTACCATATTTTTCCATGGCATTTCCCAGGTTGGTGCTTTTGCTCTTTAGCTGGGATTTAAGTGCCACCTTGTATAGTTGCAGTTTATGTGATACAGTGTATCCCATACAATACAAGGCCTTTATGTGGTTGTTTTTATGATTGCATTTTTTTGGGGTGTAAATTGTTAAAAAGTAAAACTAAGAGATATGTTTGTTTTGGGGGGGTTTCTTAAAGAAAAAATTGTATTATATGGCTGACTAATTATTTTCAAACTTTTCACCTCACAAATGCAATAATAAAAACGATGTAAAAAGAGCCACAGACATATAGTTTAATACAACATTATCAAATATGTTTAAGTAATCAATAATAATAAACATTGTATTGTGATAAATATACTTTGGATTGAAATTATTGATAATTTTTGAATAAAGATAAAAGATCTGCCATGCTCTGCGGTTACCCCCTGCTGCACACAGGTGAAGGCTGTTTGCGGCGGAGGGTTGGCTTTACATATGGTAATAAAATATTACTTAATGCTGAACAAAAAAAACCTAGGAGTTCCCTAAATAATCCAACGATTAAAGTAACATTATAGTGAGGTGAAATGGTCAGTAACAACATAATGTTTTAAACTCTAAAAAACACAGAAATTCACTAGTTCTAGTTACAGTTATCTTAAGTAACTATAACTCGTGCCCTAAGGTAACCATAACTTGTGCCCTTGCCATGCACTGCTAATTACCTCACATATTACATCAATCATGACATCATTGATAATATCACTGCAGCAACATTATTGATGAGAAAACTGTGCATAGCGCGGCGTGTGTTAAAGTCACCTTGAACAAAAAAGAGGTGGCGTATCTTGCAACATGGGGGACCTAGACAGCCACACAAAATAGTTTCAAAGAGGTACATTGAGTCTGTCATTAATTGCACAAAGTCACCCAAAGTAATGTTCAGTTTTTTGTTTCTCTTCATCAAGCTGCACAGTTAGTATGAATGAAACATGTTTTCTTTAGAGTACCTTGGAATGAGCTCTTACAGAAATGCATTCTAGAAAGCCGATCCTTTTAATGTACAATAATTTTGCAGAAAAAATTGAAAAGTGAATTTCAGAAGGTTAATCATTTTATACAGTTAAAACATGTAAGAATACTTTGCAGTTAAGGTATGTATTTAGTCTAAATGTACTAACCATGAGAACTGCAGAGGGCAGATAAAATATCTGAGTGGGAATCCCAAGCTCAAACAGCCTCCTGTTAAATTCTGTCACATAATACTGTGCTGTCATTTGTCGTTCTACATCGTTGATGTGGTAAAATAGCTCCTTCTCTTCCTTATACTCCTTCCCAACATACCTACAAGAATAATGCAAACACATGTATTGATGTATGGCATTCAGCATAAAGCTGGATTTTAAAATGTTAAAAGTGATCCATTTTTTTAAATATATTGTCAATTATTTATTTACTGGTTTTATCTAGCAAACGAGACCCAATGGGTATCAGAATGCTTTACAGATTTTCAGGTCTAGGAAGAAAATATATAGAGGATTCAACTGAGTTAGTCATGGTGGGAATACATTGAACATTACACGATAACTAGTGCTTACAAAGAGAGGTAGATAATTTAATGGCGTATGTAAAATTTTGCTACCCAAATCTTTAAAAAGACTGCATGGATGGTACTAGCTACATGATATTTACAATTCAATTCAATTCAAAAAGTGCTTTATTCGAGTATTACTCATAAAAGCAAGACAAACAAACATACAATTAAAAAATCAATTAAATTTACATAATCAAACGAACAAGCACATACATATTTTAAGAATTTAAAAAACAATGACACATCATATATACAGGTGCAGAAATCATTACCGTCAACAAATAGAGACCAGAGGGGTAAAATTCATAATAGCAATGTAAATATCCCCAGGAGATCATATTAAAAAAGATTTCATTACAGTAAAAATCGATGTTCAAGCCGATGACACATTACATAAACAGAAAATAGACGAGTGTCTAGCAGTTTCTGGTCAATTAATTTTTTTTACAGAGAATAAACATTAGTTTAGCAATCTCTGACTATTCGCCAAGCAATTACAGAGAATAGACAAATGTCTAGCAGTCTCTGGTCGACTTAATGGCAATAATTAGTTTGCCAGCAGTCTCATCCTTAAAACCCACGCCCATCCCATGTACTTTGCAATTGCAATATTGATCCATTCTTCAGTAGTAGATTTTATTGTACGCAGTGCCACCATACTACTTTTTGTACCTAAATTCCTACACATAGGAGCCAACCAGGCTTGCCTTGGGGCAGAATATACTGGGCAGCAAAACAGAAAATGACCTAGGGTTTCATTTCCTACCCCACAGGCTGGACATAATGCTACCCCCCCTGGTTTCCATTTAGCTGTTAGATTACAGAGGGGGAGCGAACCTACCCTCATTTGAAATAACAGTTTCCTGTCCAGGGGTTTCGTTATGTAATCCCAGTACTTTTCATAAATGGGGAACGTTTTAGCTTCTAGGTAGCCAGTGGTCATGGTCCCACTGTTGGTGTTGAGTAAGCTACTATTAGCTACGTGTTCCCAGAATATGTCTTTTAGAACAGTCTTGGAGGGAAATAGAGCCCCAGCAGGATCTGTCCATAAGGCATGAAGTCCTAAATTAAACAGTACAGTCTTTAGTGTTTTAAACCACCTAATTTTATTATAGTGATCGGCTTTGATGACATCAGAAAACCCTTCCGCGTAATGAGAGAGTTCTGGTGTAGTCCAAAGCCTGCGCCAGAATAAAATCGGGCGCAGTTTGGCCTTTTCTGTAAGCTCTCTTCTACCTAATTCGTAACGCAGGGGCAATAGTGGGCTACTCTGTGGAGTGCCCGTCAACGACCTCAGAAATTTATTTTCAGATAGTTGGAGTTCGTGGAGGTTTTCATACCCCCATAACTCCGCACCATACAAGGCAGAACCAATTACTTTTGCCTCGTATATTATCAGAGGTGGTTTAATAGGTTTAGTCTTTGACTTCCTATACTCCTTAATTATAGTGCCAGATAGCTGCTTATGCCTTAATGTAGCAATATTAAGGTGTTGCTGCCACTTATTGTCATTGGAGATCAAAATCCCCAGATAAGTGAAGGATTTTACAACTTCAAGAATGCGGCCACTCATGGTAATGTTCGATTTAAAATTTCTATGTGGGTTAAAAGCCATGAGTTTTGTCTTGGTCGCATTCACCTCAAGTCCGTGGTCAGTGCAGAACCCGTCAAATATTGCCAATGCTTTTTGCAAGCCACTGGGGGTTTTTGATAAAATTAAGGTGTCGTCGGCGAACATTAAAATGGGGACTTTCTCCCCAGCGAGAGAAGGGGCATCCACAGCCCGAGATTGCATGCGGGAAACGACGCCATTAACAAAGAGGGTAAACAAAGTAGGAGCCATTGAACAACCCTGCCGAACCCCGCGCTCAACAGGAAATTCTGCAGTGTTGTTCCCATATCCTCCCCATCTTATTTTGGCATAGTTGCCCTCATGCAGTTGCATAATTAAAATCAACAGATCCCCTGGGACCCCTAGTGTCTCAAGCACTTCCCACAGTTTCGCCCTCGGTACCAGGTCAAAGGCAGCCCGCAAATCAACAAATGCTGCATACAGGCTGCCTCCGCCTAGCACCACGGTCTTCCACTGTATTAGTTGGAACCGGAAGACTTGATCCATGGTGCTGGTTGCCCTGCGAAATCCAGCCTGAAAGGGGGATAAAATATTTTGTTCCTCAGCCCAATCGAGCAACCTATTGACAACTACTCGGCCCACTATTTTCTGAATGGTATCTATTAAACTAATGGGGCGGTAGTTACCGGGCTGAGCCCGATCTCCTTTTTTGTATATTGGGATGATTACAGCGCCCCTCCAGGTCGCTGGGATATCAGCCCCCCTGGTAATCAAATTTATCAACAGATAGATGTATCTGCACCATCTATCAGTGTCATTCAAGAAAACATCAGCCGGCACCCTGTCAATACCAGGAGCCCGCCCACTTCGAACAGTTTTTAGGGCCGCGAGTATTTCGCTCTTAGTGAAGATGTCATCCCCAGTTGGTGAACCATGCGTGCACCTTCTATCCACTGCCTGTTCTCTAGAGGCATACTGCTCACTAAAAAACTTAACCCAAGCATCCTGGGGGACATTATTAGTGCATGCTTCTTCTATCCTATCATGTCCCCATTTAACTATATGCCAAAATAACCTGGAGTCCTTACGGTCACTTGCATTTTTTAGGTTATTCCAGTGTGCCTCATCCCAATCTTTTTTCGCTGTTACTATACACTGTTTGTAATGCTTCCTAGCAGATCTAATTGCTTCTAGATTTTTGTTTTTAATAGCATCACCCAAGGAGGTTCTTGCCAGCCTACATTCGTGATTGTACCAACGTGCTGGTCTGTGGGCATGCATCTTTTTATTTGCCGGTTTCAGGAAATGGCCTCTAATTTCATCAAAGAGAGCTTCATGGACCCTAGTGGCATTATTTTTACTAGGAAGAAGCCCAGTTTCACCCTCAAGGGCCATGATAGCCTTGTCAGTTGCCATGCTTATTTTTTCCATAACCAGCTGATCTGATTTAACACTAGTCCACCTAAGCCTGCGTAAATCGTTTGTAGGAACAATCAACGGGGGTAAGGGAACAATAGAAGCACTGGGGGCAGTCACATCAGACAGCCACCATTTGTGGAGAACGCAAAGAGGATTGTGGTCACTCTCAATCCTCTCCTTGACCTCCATATCAACAATGGATGACCATAGGGCCATACAGCATATAACATAATCAATACGACTCTTAGATCTTCCATTATCAAAGGTCATGGCTGATACTCTGTCTGACTTAGTACGACCATTCAGAGCCCTTAACCCATATTCAAGGCAGATAGCATTCAGGCTTAGAATATCCTCGGTCCAGCGAGTTATTGGGGTTAAATCAAGTGCAGGGATTTCCCACATATTATCTTCCTCCGCACCTAAAAAAGCCTCACCAGTGTCAAGGGGTTCAAAAGTACGATTTAGGTCTCCTGCCAGTATGATGTTGTTCCCAGAAGAGTAAGTGTCTAGGTAACTGTACAGAGACGATAAGACCGCTGATTTACCAGCATTTCCCCCTCTAACATATAAGTTGTAGATGTCAATGGGAGTAGAGGAGTCCCTCTCAAGTCTAATGAGCTGGATGTCTTTGTGATTTAGCTCTAGATTTTTTACTAAGATCTTCAGGGACTGGCGGACCCATATGGTGAGACCTCCCATTGGTCTCCCTTTGGGACCTTTGATTGCCGGTACATAATAATTCAAATACCCCAAAGCATAAACAGGATCACAGGCCCATGTTTCTTGGAAAATGCAGACGTCATACTTGCTAACGAATTCAAACCACTCTCCACAGTCCATTTTGGAACATAGCCCTGCTATATTCCAAGATAGAAGGTTCCCAAAGTCATGCTCCCTGCATATTTCAGGACTGAGATCAGGCCTATTCATATTTACATCCACATTATCATTGCCTTCAACTGTTAAATTTGTTATTCCCACTAAAGCATCTGGCGTACATAACTCATTTGGAGAGGCCATAGCTCGATTATGCCCCCCCTGTTACACACAAGGATAAAGGAGTTTGCAGCTGGGGCATACAATTAGTTATTTGTCAATCACAAGCATCTAAATTGGAAAGAGCAGAGAATCTATTTTCTAAACCTAGTCCCCACTCAGCGGAACCAAAATTCTTACAACCCCTTTTGGTTACGACATTCCATTTTGTTCTTAAGGTGCTTGGATTGGGGCCTCTGCCCTTTCGGGGGTAAAAGAAGTCAAGGGTCAATGGTACGATAGAAGCGGAGCGTCTCTGTGGTGGAAAAATGTTAGGCAGTATGTTTGGTAATGCATCAGGGTGAGAAAGATTAAGCACAACGCAATCGCCCTTAAACTTTTTTTCACTGCTTCCAATCCACTCCACTCTTCTTGCATTTACCAGTTCCTCAGCCAGTTGCTGTTTCCCCCACGGAGATATGGCCATGTTGTTGGTTAGCCAAGATAAAGATTTATTTAAAAGCGATGCTGTTGATTCAGCTTCACCAGAAGCCAAAGGGGGCACATTTGCTAATACAAGAACTAATGGCGAGGCTTCCACCACCAGCTCACATGACCCTTTCGAGGTAATAGATTCCCCAATAAAATGGGTGGGGGGTGCAACCCCTAGGCTAGTTTCCGGTAGGGTAATCAAAGGAGCCACTGGGGGGTTTGGAGTAACAGTGAGTGGCAATTTACTTGCTAGAATGTCATTAACCAGAGGTTGTACATTGGACGTAATAACTTCAGGGAGTTTCCCCACTTCACCCAGCATTTTACCAAGGAGACCTTCCAGTTTAGTCACTTCGGCAGATAGCTTATCAATTTTGCTTATCAGAGGTTTAACTATTCCTTTGATCTTTATATCCATCAGACTGCAAAATTTCTGAAATTGAATGTTAGAGAAGGTTGCATGTGTTTCCCCCAAGGGATCATCCTCCTCCACACACGAGATTTTCCTTGGTGGTGTAGCAATTTTATTTTTAGCTGACCTTAACCCCGATCGTTTTTGTATAGCTTTTCTTTTAACCCCTGTAACCCTTGGTGCTGGAATTGGAACAATGGGAGGGGTAATAAGCTCACAGATCATAGGACTCAGAGGCACTACATCAATGTCGTTGATATCTTCAGTGCTGGCCACTATGCCACTGGGTTGAATAGTGACAGTATCTTGTGAGGGAGCTTGTACCACTCCAGAAAAGCTAGAGTTTGTCAGGTCAAAGGGGTCCTCTGTTTCTATGTCAACTAATAAAGATTGTGTGGATGAGTCCAAACCCAATGAGGACCTTCTATCGCTGTTTATTTTCGCCACTACCTGGACTAAATAGTTCTCCATGGTGTTAGTTACAGGTATTAGCTTTTTACCAGGCATACCAGGCATGTATGCAGATAGCTTGGTAGTAACAAGACGTGAAGCGTAAAATGTAAAACAGCGTTTTACCTGGCAGACGATGAATTAGCAGCTCTATGAACGTCTGTAGATGTTTGGGCAGGAATCGTGGCCCAACCCAACCTTGTCCGACCTCGGACGGCCTCAGACGGCCCGCCCTTTGCCCGGGCTTAGCCCCGGGCGTCCCGCTCGCGTCCCGCGCAGCGGGTAACTGAGGCGCTTTATTGCGCCTCCTGGCGCCCTCGCGTCGTTGGTAGGCGCGCCGCCGCGTAGGCTGCCGGGAATTGAAGTCCCGGAGCGGCGGCGCGTGTGGTCGTGAAGGAAGATGACTCTCGGCGGTGGCGGCTTTCTTCCAGGTGCCTGTTTGCCCCAAAATGACTCCTGGCGGTGGCGGCGTAGCAGCGTCTTGCAGGTGAGTGATTCACTGTGTCCCCCGCTCCGCCGGTAACTGAGGCGCTTTATTGCGCCTCCTGGCGCCCTCGCGTCGTTGGTAGGCGCGCCGCCGCGTAGGCTGCCGGGAATTGAAGTCCCGGAGCGGCGGCGCGTGTGGTCGTGAAGGAAGATGACTCTCGGCGGTGGCGGCTTTCTTCCAGGTGCCTGTTTGCCCCAAAATGACTCCTGGCGGTGGCGGCGTAGCAGCGTCTTGCAGGTGAGTGATTCACTGTGTCCCCCGCTCCGCCGGTAACTGAGGCGCTTTATTGCGCCTCCTGGCGCCCTCGCGTCGTTGGTAGGCGCGCCGCCGCGTAGGCTGCCGGGAATTGAAGTCCCGGAGCGGCGGCGCGTGTGGTCGTGAAGGAAGATGACTCTCGGCGGTGGCGGCTTTCTTCCAGGTGCCTGTTTGCCCCAAAATGACTCCTGGCGGTGGCGGCGTAGCAGCGTCTTGCAGGTGAGTGATTCACTGTGTCCCCCGCTCTGCCGGTAACTGAGGCGCTTTATTGCGCCTCCTGGCGCCCTCGCGTCGTTGGTAGGCGCGCCGCCGCGTAGGCTGCCGGGAATTGAAGTCCCGGAGCGGCGGCGCGTGTGGTCGTGAAGGAAGATGACTCTCGGCGGTGGCGGCTTTCTTCCAGGTGCCTGTTTGCCCCAAAATGACTCCTGGCGGTGGCGGCGTAGCAGCGCCTTGCAGGTGAGTGATTCACTGTGTCCCCCGCTCCGCCGGTAACTGAGGCGCTTTATTGCGCCTCCTGGCGCCCTCGCGTCGTTGGTAGGCGCGCCGCCGCGTAGGCTGCCGGGAATTGAAGTCCCGGAGCGGCGGCGCGTGTGGTCGTGAAGGAAGATGACTCTCGGCGGTGGCGGCTTTCTTCCAGGTGCCTGTTTGCCCCAAAATGACTCCTGGCGGTGGCGGCGTAGCAGCGTCTTGCAGGTGAGTGATTCACTGTGTCCCCCGCTCCGCCGGTAACTGAGGCGCTTTATTGCGCCTCCTGGCGCCCTCGCGTCGTTGGTAGGCGCGCCGCCGCGTAGGCTGCCGGGAATTGAAGTCCCGGAGCGGCGGCGCGTGTGGTCGTGAAGGAAGATGACTCTCGGCGGTGGCGGCTTTCTTCCAGGTGCCTGTTTGCCCCAAAATGACTCCTGGCGGTGGCGGCGTAGCAGCGTCTTGCAGGTGAGTGATTCACATGATATTTACAGAATAAGTAAGTGCGTGGTACAAGCTACTTAATTTTTATGGAATAAGTCATAGTACAGAATATTTCCAAATTACGTTAAAGCATGGTACAAACTACAGGATATTTACAAAATAAGTTATAGCATGGTACATGCTTCTAAATATTTACAGAAAAAGTTAGAGCATGGTACAAGCTACATAATATTTATAGAGTAAAACAGAGCATGGTGTAAGCGACATAAGATTTACAGAATAGGTTAGAGCAGTCAACGCTACACACTGAGAAGGTAAAAAGGAGGACCCATTCATGCAGATTTGCTTGTACCCATGCACATTGTTCTAAAGATTGTACTTCACTGAGATTTGGGTGTTTTCTGTGACATTAAATTAAGTAATGACAGAAGGGATTGCTGAAATAGTAACCTATTTATCTCTCTCTTGAAGACGCCATGTGATGTGCTTGTTCTGATATCGCTCTGGACAATATTGATTCATCAGCTCTTTGGTACTCCAATATTTAGAGATGGATAAATGACAATGCTAAGAATAAAGTGGAGGTGATGCTGGATGAATTGTGAAAAAGCTAAAGCTAGTGCAACTTCTGCTTACTCACCATATTGTTTCCAATGTATTACCGAATCACAGAACTTAACAAGAGAAATCTTTAAAATTATTGAAAATTTTTCCAAACCAAAGGCATTTACATTGACCATACCAGTCTCTTAACATTATGTTAATGTCTAGCCTTTTTTCATGATAAAATAAGTACAACACAAAATGTATTTGTCTAGATTCTGTCTTCCCTGATTCCTCTGCTATGGTGCCCTCTGCTGAACAGAGTTTATAGGAGTTTAGTCTAATATCTCTTGAATATGTCTCCAAATTGATCTACTCAGTTAAATCAGGATCACCACTCGATTCTTGCCTTGAAAGGAGTTTTTATCTCGCAGCTTCCATGTTTGTCTTAATAACAGCTGAAATGGTCAATCATTCCCTTCTAGATGCTTCTGCATCAAGTTGTTGAAAGCACTTTATAGTCACCCCGCTTCTAAAGAACACGACGGTTACTCCCCAATCTGTTTTTCCCATACCCTTTGTTGCTAAAAATGCTGGCAAATATATTAATTCACAAATTATGATCCACAAATATACTGTATCCTGCTCAAACTGGTTTTAAAGTGTCTCATGGCACATAGGTCGTACTAACTGGGTTCAAAACAAGCTCCAAATACTTCTTATAATGGCAGCTCTGCAGCCTTGATCCTTTTGGATCTTTCAGTTGGCTTCCGTTCCATGGTCCATTCCTTTCTGCAGAGCAGATTAATGGTGATCAATGTCGGAGACAAAGTCTTAACTTGAATTACTTATTTTTTGCCTGAGCGCAAACAAGTTCTTAAACTCAACCATTTGTATCCTCAAACTGAGCACTACTATATGGAATTCCTCAGGTTTCTTCTCTGAGCCACGCATTACATTGCAGTTTTGACAAAATTGATTTGTAGTTTGAGCGTTTTTTTTTTTTTAGAAGTTACACGATGATACCCAGATCATATTATAGCTGATTGAAATCGTGAATCCCTTAGGAGTAACTTACAGGACTCTATGATTGTTATAACAAACTGGATGAGTTCATTTACTTCAAGACCATAAACGCTATACGATGGTGTCACAATTACATGATGTCATCAGTATGATGTGAAATATTCAGGGGTAGCTTTTCCTTGAAGAGGAATATGGCCAGATAGGCGTCGGAAAACAAAAGGGGAACAGAGTATCTAAGGATGGATGTATGGATCGGGGGAAATTCCCGTTATTTGGAAAAGTTGCCCTCACACACCCGTGAATGTATCGTGCTTCATCATTGGGCATTTTTGCTCCTCAAGGGGTCGGCGCTGCAATACCCCACGGGCCCTGCGAGAGAGCTCTTTGGCGGAGATCAAACACCTATCTGGCCGGATTCCTCTTCAGGAACAGCTACCCTTGTGTGTTTCACACACTAGTTCTAGGGAGCTAGGGTACTAGACCTCTTTTTTCTGCTCCCGTCCCTACTGCTGTGGTTTGTGTCATCCGTATGATGTCATCAGTGATTTTACCATTGATATCATTTTAGATCTCATCAATGATGTCATTTAACATGTCATGAGTGATGTAATATGTGAGTTGATAAGCAGTGCAAGGAAGGGGGCACAAGTTATAGTTGGCTCAGTAAACTATAAATGTCAGTGTTTTTTAAAAAAATGATAGTTTTTGTACTATTATAAAACCTAACTATAACGTCACATTAACCTTTGTTTTTTCAGTCAATTTCAGTTTTTTTAATGTAAGCTCAAATCTTAATGCCTTTCCTAAATGTAACATTATAATAATATTTTTGTGAATTTTATTGACTTTTTTAATTGCAAAGTATGAAATTAGTACCATACTTAACAATAAGGACACTTTAACCTGTTGTTCTTTCAGTGAATTTTGAGTATTTTTTAACGTTAAGACGATATTAACATAAATAGCTGTAACGTCATTGTAACCTTGGGTTTTTTTCTGTGAATTTCTTGTTTTTATCATATTTACCCATCTGCCTCACCGACCATAGCTTTTGACAGTACCTAGTAGGGGTTTGGCTGCAGGCCCAGGTCTGTGGCCAGGCCCTGCGGCCAACCCCTCACGGGCAGCCAACCACCGTCGATGGCAGAATAAGCCACAATTACAAGGGCGGTCACCTAATATTTTTGAAGGATGTCTTGCAACCACTTTCATTTAAATGCCTTGCGTTGTTGTTTTGAACAGCATTATTGGTGAATTAAAAGAAATCCATGTGTCCCGCTACCCGTAGTCTACCTGTACTAAGGCTGACTGCCTTTTCCAAGGGAAACCTAAAAAGAGAAAAACGAAAAACAACACTTCAGACTGAAGGGGCTAACTCTAACTTATTATCCTGATTGATGTCCTAGAACATAGGAGTGATGCAGTTCCTGTGCTTTGAAAGGTTACCACTCACTGGGCTTGTCTTTTCCACTCTATGATGTTGCTGATCCATGGTATTCATCTCTACCTGAGCTAAGTTCTCAAGGTCAAGGCTTACACTCTGTCTTATCCATGATGTAGTTTAATAGATGTCTAGATTTGGTGTTGTGGTGTTGACTACAGAGGTAGAGCTGTCTTTGCTAAGTGTATCGTTGTCATCCCCCTAAGACCCCTGAGAAAAACACTGGCCACTTGTGTATGTTAAGACCCTGGAAGACCAGGAGCTGGTACATGAGCAAACAGTAAGGTAAAAACCTCTGTTTATTTTACACCATTGCAATTTTGCCTCTGTTTGACTTAATAATTATTTAGGGATAGTTCGTACAAATCTGAAATACTTTTCATAGTGATTTTTCTTGTTTTTGCTGTTTTACATGTGCAATTGTTTTCATTTGCCTTAACATAAAAATACTGGTCAAGTGTTCTACTTGAAATTCCACAGAAGGCATACGCAGGAGCTGCAATGCACCAAGTGAGCATCAATTGTGCTACAATACCCAGAACATAACATGACTACAGCTGCTGTGGAGCATGTAAGTAGGCCATGTTTGCAATGCAATCCATAAAACTAATTCACTAGCGGACTATGATAACTCCCAAACACGTTCACTCTGTGCAGCACACAGTACATACTACATGTGGTCGTTTTCTTGCACTTGATCTAAGCATCGAGTAAAACACCTGACTTGGGCGCTCCCTATACAGTTTACTTCAATTTCCTTGTTGCTCTCAATGTGGTTTAAACACCTTCTCTTTGATTGAACTTTGCACGTTTAAACCATTGACTTCAGTCTGCATTGGATTTTACTTCTAGAATATGGTTGATCTCATGTGGATATATGAGGGGGTTTATGATTCTCATGACTGTGTTGGCTGGTGAGGGGTTGAGAGGATTGGAATTTATGCAAACTTGTGAAATTTCATCTGGAGAGTTCTGCTTGTCGTCATCAGGGACTTAATTGTCTGTTGTTGCTTTGTATTGATATTCTCTGTTTTTTCTTTTCCTTTGCAGCCCGGAAATGTACTTTAGTGAATTCGCCACATGTTTTCTTGCACCGCTTCTACCTGGGTTTCCACGATGACATTCAGAGATCGGGTGCTTGGAGGCCTATTTCCTTATACAACCTTCTAGCAGCCTCTCGCAGCCTCTCCTGGTTGATCAGCCTTACCAGGCTTAGCCAAACTGCTTTGATGAGGTGATAAGTGGCCTGTATAGAGACAGATTATCTGGTGGGTTGGAGCTCTGCAGGTGCAGAGAACAGGCCAGGAAAATGGCTGTGTAAGCACATTCGGTTTCAAAGAGAGTAGGACAGTAAGGAATGCCAGCCAGGCCAACCCCCTCCTCCCGTACCCCAAGCCATATGGGAGCCCCATGAATGGAATTTGCAGGAGGCCAAGAAGGGGAGTGTTAAGGGAAATAAGCCACACCAGTAGGTTCGCTTAGCCAGATCTTACTTTCAATGAGAGAAATTCTCCATCTTGAATAAAGTACAGTGGGACAAGAATATGCCACACTTTGGAGGAAGACGTCATGCTTCTGGGTGGCACCCTGTATCCCACTGGTCAGAGGTGCCCCCTCCTTTTCACCCCAGAACATTAGATGTATATGTGGGAGCAGCATAGTAACTCAATCTGCTGCCTGAAACTACAAGAAGAAGAAGGACTGCCCTGCTGGACCCTGGCCTGCACCAAGAGAACTGCACTCAATGACTGCACCTACTGCACACTAAGGAACTACAGCCATAAGGACTTTTTCTTGCTTTGAAAGACAAGGAGTGAACTCCCTGAATGCAACAGGTTACAAGAGCTCCACCTGCATCATTTCCAGTAAGGAGAACCCAGCTGACCACCTTCAGCTGGACTTTAAAGGATTTGGCCAGGTGCATTGTGGGTACTGTAGTCCCAACTTCAGAGGAGCAACTCAGAGACACTGGAACCTTGGATTGTGTTTGTGGACACTATGATCCTTCAAAAGGAACATCGGGAAACACCTTCTGAAGTTTGGAGGACTTTCGTGAAAAAGCTCCACAAGTGGACAGACCCGATGTCGAGGGTCAAGCCAACTACTTGGAACTACGACCCAGCCTGGTTTTCAGGTTTGTTACTCTGAAAGCTCCGCAGGTCAAGACTTCCAGGAGTTGACCGGAGGCTCCTGTGGAACCAAGCAGACAAAGCTGCTGTGAATCCAGCCTGCTGGAGAGGCCTGCTCGACGTCAGGAAAACATACTCCAGAAAAGTTACTAATTGCGAAGGTAAAATTGTGACCGGGGCCTCACGCTTAGTATATCAGACCAGGGCATCACCGTGGACAGTTTCAAACTTTGACTTTGTCCTGGTCAAGCATGACCAGATGTTCCAATTTGACACAATAGGTTTTTAAGTACTAGGAAGTGTCTATTCTTTAAATATTCATATCTCCAGTACCCTACATTGGATCTTTGTTAATTTGGTGTCATTTAATAGATACTAGTATTTCTTATTTTTGTAATTGGTGTTGAATTGCTATTGAGCATAATGTCTTACTTATTTAATGTATTGGTGTTTTTAAATGCTTAATAAACCTGTCTCCTAAATTAAGCATTTCTGCTCGTTTCTACCTACGAAGGGTTGAGCAAGGGAATAACTTATTGAGACCATGACTGGACCTTATATTGGGTTGGTGGCCTTATTGCTAGTGGTAGGTGCATACTCACCTCTACCCTTAATCCACCTTTCAACAATTCCCTTGTGTCAACAGTGATACTACATTCATTTTAAGAATAGTAGTATTTACACACCTACCTGTTTTGAGTTTTCCAGGAAAGGAAAACTGTCCTACTATGCAGTCTGAAAGTTTAGTTGAAATGTTTTCTACTCACTATATGTATTAATCAATTAGTAGTGAGACCAGGAATTGGTGCTGCAACGTTAAAGGTGTCAATAAATAAAGCACAGAACCAATAATTCCCTCACTATGCAACCAACAGTTAGGAATTCTATAATATAAGTTAGTCGATACTTTACCTTCCAAGAGTTTCATCTTGGTGCAAACAGTGGATCCAAAATGCATTCCTCTGTTTGCCTGGTTTGTCCACCTGGAGTCTGTCTCCAATATGCACAATTGTTTCCTGGGCTGTCCACAGACCAGACTTCTTGGAGTATTTTAGGAGGAGAGCATCTATAAATAACAGATGTCACTTGTATTTATTTATTTGACATATTTATATAGCACAGCTGCACTTGTCGGTAGAAGTGTGCTTTACAGATTTAACAACAGAATATATGTTCTTAATGATTGTCTTACTGAATATCAAAGACAGAAAAATTGTTAGATAAGAATATAATGTACAAAATATCAAAGACTAAAATATTGAAAGGTAAGTACATAAAGCTGAAGTATACATTCACTATTTGAAACTCCAAAGCTATGTCCCTTGAAGATATGCATATATTCAAGTTACATATGTGAAGAGTTAGGTATAGAAAATCTATACGCACTTACCTTTCAATATTCCAGTTTCGATACTTTGTCCATGATATTTCCAGGCCACGATATTTTGTCTTTGATATTCAGAGGGGCACACCATCCTCAACGTATAGCAGTAAAAGGAATCGAGTGAAGGAGAGTTGGTTGGTAGAGTGTATGGGGTTAATTATATAGAGCAAAACCATGGGATTAGTAAGCGTTCAGATTCAATAGCAACAGAGATGGGAAGATTTAAGAATCACTTAGTTTCAATGTTTTTGTGAATAGGAACGTTTTTAAGCCCCTTCTTTAGGTGGGTACCTTTCAGAATAAAATCAACAGAAGGTACAAAATGCTGAAGATTACCTTCTTACCTTTTGCAAAAAAGGAGATAAGCAACTACTGACCCTTTTAGAAGGCAACATTTTTTACATCCTTCTTAAAAAAATTCAAAAAGACAGCAAGTGTTCACCTAGGCTTTTGTTTTTCATTTGTTGTCGAACCGTGTAAACTAGTGGCTAATATCGGCTTACGTGATCGGCCTGGCACCGGATGCGTATGTGTATGAGCAAGAAAGACTCTATGGACCACAGTCCAAGTGTCATTCCACAGAGTTGGCGGAAACTTAAGTAGAATATGATGCCAACATATATCTCAGTTTCATGGGTAATTAAGGAGAATTCACTACTGAGTGATGTGTCCAGTAGGGAAACCCATAATGTTATGTAAAAAGCTACTCACTACTCACTAGTAAGGCTCATCTGCTGAGGGAGAACACTGACACACATACCAGAGGGAGAGACTCCAGTGCTTCAAACCTTATTAATGCTTCAATAAGAGCTGGTTGTGCCACTATTTGATATTTGATATTTATGGGCATTTGTAAGCGCAAGCGTTCGCTCCCAGGGGAGCATCATGGCGCTGGGCGAGCTGCGGAGGAATCGCTGGAAAAGTGGAATGAATGGAAGAGAAAACTAAATGGCAGCCAGGACAGAGGAGTCTGGTAATTTGTAGACCCATGTCTTGAGGAGTTTTCTGAAATCGTTCTCATTGTCTGTGGCTCTAAGGTAGGCGGGTAGGGTGTTCCAGGCTTTGGCCGCCAGAACATTGAAGGATTTTCCGCCTCTGGTCTTATATTTAAATCTGGGAATTTGAACCAGGTTAGTCCCAGAGGATCTCAGGCAGCGCGAAGGGTTATAGCGCTTAAAACGGTTTACAAAGTAACGGGGTCCTGTGTTTTGCATGGTTTTATGGACTGTGAGAAGCAGTTTAAAAAGAATTCTTTTATGCAGTGGCATCCAGTGAAGTGAATTTAGGGCTGCAGACGCAGATGACCTTCTGGGGAGTTGTAAAACCAGTCGGGCTGCAGCATGTTGTAAGCTCTGCAACTTTCTGAGAGTAGATTTTTTCACTCCGGCCATAAGGCCGTTGCAGTAGTCAAGTCGGGAAAGTAAAAGGGCTACCGCGACTGACTTTCTGGCTGCGATTGGGAGGAAATCAAAAAATTTCCTCAGAGATTTTATTAATCCGAAGCATCGACCGGCAGTGATCTTTACATGGTCGTCAAAAGTAAGGGAAGAATCGAATTGTACGCCCAGGTTTCTAGCTGATGTAACTGCACTAGGAGGGGCCTCGGATCCTATGGGCCACCAATCTTTCGGGCAAAAAGAAAGATTCTTGCCTATTGGGATGATCTCTGTCTTTGCGCTATTGCATCTAAGATGATTGGTATTTAGCCACTCAAAGACATCAGAGAGGCAGTTTTTAAACCGGAGATCTGCGTCAGTACGCTGTTTGTCAATGGTGACGACCAATTGAGTGTCGTCGGCGTAGGACGTGACCAGGATCCCATGTGATTCTATCACAGCTAAGAGGGGTGCCATGTAGATATTGAAGAATAAAGGGCTTAATATGGACCCCTGGGGCACTCCAGATGTAATTGGCTTTTCGCAGGATAGGTGTGGTCCTAGTGTCACAGTCTGAGACCTATTTGATAGAAATGATGAAATCCAGGCCAGGGCTGAGTCTGTTACGCCAATCTCTCGCATTCGATTGATTAGGATGACATGCGAGATAGTGTCGAATGCTGCTGTGAGATCCAACAGGATGAGGACAGCTTGCTTGCCCTCATCCTGTAGGAATTTGATGGAATCAGCAAGTTCGATCAAAGCTGTTTCGGTGGAGTGACCGGAGCGGAAGCCCGATTGCTGAGGGTGCAGGATGTTATGGGCTTCTGTGAAGGTTTTAAGCTCCTCATGCACTAGGTGCTCCGTGACTTTGCCCAGAATAGGAAATAAGGAGATGGGACGCATGTTAGTCAAATCTGTGGATGATTTGTTCTGTTTTTTCAACAGGGGTTTGACAGTGGCCTTCTTCCATTCGGCAGGTACAATTCCGGATTCAAGGGATTCATTAATGATTCCATTAATGTAAGGGTTGACTGTGTCAATCAGATGGTGAAGAATGATTGGGGGACAGGAATCAGTGGGTGCTCCTGATTTACAGGCCCGGATAGCCTTGCTTGTCTGTTGTAAGGATACTGGTTTGAAACTGGAGAGAGGAGGGTAATTGACTGTTACCTCTACGGTGGTTGTCGAGGGTGGGGGAAAGTCTTTCTGAATGTTGATAATTTTGTCAATGAAGTAGTCAGATATTTGGTTGCAAAGACTCTCTGAGGGAGGTACATCGGTGGTGAGAGCTTTCGGATGAGTGAAGGACTTGACTATGGTGAAGATGGTTTTTTGATTTTGGTGCGCTTCCATTATGAGATTGGTAAAGTATTCTTTTTTTGCTGCTTTAATGTCAGAGAGATATGCTTTCCTCTGTTGGACATAGCGTGTTTTGGAGGTCGTGTCATATGCTTGTCTCCAATGTCTTTCTAGTCTCCGACAAAGGAGGTGGCTGTCTGCAAGGGTCTGGGTGAACCATGGGGCATTAGGTTTTTTCTTCTTAGGGCCCTTTCCTTGATTGTTTTTGGGTTCAGAGTTAACCGCGACTATTTGGTGCATCCAGATGTGGAAGTTGCAGGAGTCAACTTCGACATCTCCAGTTAGCATGGGAGGTGAGGGCAGTGGTTTTGACTCAAGCTTTATTCGTTCAGCCACTTTCTTCCAGTTGACTGTGAAGGTGGCTTGTGTATGTCTAGGACTAGATGGGGTAGGAATAGGTGTCGTGATATCAAAGGGGATGAAAAAGTGGTCGGTCCAAATTTGGGGCAATGGAGGGGAAGTGGAAAGGGTAGGAAGATTAGAACAGATGCCATCAATGGTATGTCCAGCACTGTGAGTGGCCGTGTTGATATGTTGGGAGAGTCCAAAGATGTTCAAGGACTGTAGGAAGGAGATAGTGTGGGGATCAGTAGATGATTCCATATGTAAGTTCATATCGCCGAGGAGCGTGAAATTAGGGTATTGTAACATGAGTGCACCAAGGGCCTCATCTAAGGAGTTAAGAAATGAGGAAGGGTTGCCCGGAGGACGATAGAGAAGCCCAACCGAGAGGGAAAACGAGGCAGTGATTTTAATTGAGAAACCCAAGCTTTCAGCGTCCTTAAGGTGGTATAAGTCAAATGTGTGGCAGGGAAATGTATCCTTGATGATTAGTGCTATCCCACCACCTCGACCTGAGGGTCTATCTCTCCTGAAAATGGTAAAACCAGGGGGGAGGGCAATAGCAAGATCAGGGTTGGAAGATTCATTGAGCCAACTTTCAGTGATGTACAAGGCATCAAGCTCTTGGCTTAATATTAGATCGTGCACGTCTTGGCAATGGCAGGCTAGAGACCTGGCATTCACCAGACCTCCCTTAAAGAGGGTGGGGCGGGTCTTTGGAGGATCGTGCGAGTCGGCGACGTCGTTTGTAGGTATATGGGGAGTCCATTCACAACAAGGACATAACAGGGGGCTGGAAAGGGGGTCAATATGGGGACAGTCGCGACCGTGGGGGGCAGGTGGAGGGCGTAGGGACAGTAAATAATTGTTATCATACCTGATGGCGGGTTTCAGCCCGACAGCGTGCCCTGCGCCCAGCGCGATCCGGTCGCGGACGGGCGCAGACGTGCTTGGCTTAGGCGCGGCTTCGGCGCGCATCCGGCGCGCCCGCTGCGCCAGCCCGCTGCGCCGTCTGGCCGGTTTGCACATGATATAGGGAGAAAGGGGGGCGGGAGTATAGCGCGACTGATGACTGCAAGAGAGAACTGCTGTGAGGCACCTTTCAAAAACCTTTACTGAGCAGTGAGCACAAATGCAACGGACGTCCCCCTCTCCACCGAATGTATAACTGGCTGTACTCTGCTAAACTATTCAAAAGTGTTACCTGGCAGCTGGACATGACATTTTCATTTCCTAGATCCTTTCCAGTAGAGTTTAAGGGTGTGGAATCATACAGAATCAGTAGTCATAGCACTGACAGATGATCTCCTCAGATGTATGACATCAGCACTATCATGCTATTTGATTTGTTAGAGGCTTTTGGCACAACATCTTATGACATCTTATTGGATGCCTGATGGAAATGAGGATTGGAATGTACTGTGCTTCAAGGGGGTCATACTCTATATAACCACTAATAGTGTGTGGCTATCATTAATTTTACATTGTCTGGTCACCCTGTGGCCTGTGGAGTTCTTTAGTGTGCTCAAATATTGAAGGAGAATTAAAGTCATAACTTTATCAACCTTGGATCTTGTAACAAGCGCTTCACGTGCAGCTGCAGTCCCAGCATTAGGCTGCAAGTCACTTTAGCATTGCTTACAGCTGTAGAATTCATTTAGGTCTACCCCAGTACCTTATAAACTATGTATAGAGGTTTTAAGATGCAAATACATTGGCTCCCTGAGAATGAACAAATGAGTGGATGATTTTATTTGCACTTTTGACGTTGTGAGCCACTTGGCTAGACTTTACATGAATAATAGCTCAAATAAAAACTACATTTACAATATTGTAAACATTATAAAAAGGCACTTAGGCATTAGTGCAAAAGGAAGTTATCCAAAAGTAGATGAGAAAATAGATGTTAGAGTGCCAAGAAACAATGATCAACGATTCAGATAGGGACAGGAAAAACTATTTTTTGTATCCCATCAAGCAATGGGTCAAATAATTTCACATGAATACTAGGATTGATGAGGAAAGTGTGAAATCATATGCAATCAAACCTTTCCTTGGTTTCATTAAATCTACTGCAATGGTCCTCTAGAAGGTTTAGCATAGACACATTTCAGTGTCAAATTCCATATTTTTGAACAATGGCACAAGTCTTCATTTCCTTAGCTGACAACAGGCTTGGGAGAGTAACAGCAAATGTCTCAGATCCTCTGATGTGACATTATTTCCTGCACCAGTTTACCATTCAACATTAAAACATCTGCTCTTGTGAGAGCAAGGAATTTGATCTTTTAAACGGACTAGGTGTGTTTGTTGACCGTAAAGGAGTCACATCATGGAATCTAGTTTTAGTGTTTTCCTATGGGTGTATTACCATTTAATCAGGTGATTAATGTCATCGTGAGGAGTGGTATCGAAACTGAACTCATTATCTTTTGCCCTAGTCGCATTGAGGAGCTGTAGTAATTACTCATTTATGCTTTTTATGCATATGCTAAGCCATATCTCTTGTCAATTGATGCTTGAAGTTTTCATCTTAACCTTATGTTAAGTGATTCCTTTTCATATGTTCATGGTAATGGACTGATAACCTTTGTTGCTTTTCATGGCAGTCATAGTGCAACCATCCGAGAGAGTGAGCATTTTTCCAGTTTCTCTTCTCAAATACTAAGAGCTATTGGGTTGCATTGCCCAAGTCAATTGTAAGAGAGAATTACACCCACATTGGACTACATTAATCTGTTAATTTGTCATGTAATTCAGTTGTCAAATGTATTCATAAATCTGATAATGTTAGCAGGCGCTCGACCTCGGACCTGGGGATCTGGGTTCGAGTCTCGGTAACGACGCCAAAAACCGCCTGTGATTCTGGGCAAATCACTTAATCTCCCCGTGCCTAAAATGAAAGTGTGTCCTCATGTAACGTAACTGGTGCTATGTAAAGCGCTCTGATAACTGATTCTGTTCGGTTCTAGTTCGCGCTATATAAAACTCTGCAAAAAAAAAAAAAGCAAACAAGCCCTGTAAATTCCCATTGTGTCCCACTTATATCTATAGTTTTTTGAGAATCACATTTTCATCTGCAGAGTCATTATGACATGTCTCCCCTGTCTATCTGGCTGACAAGCTCACCATCTCATGTGGCTCTCAGCACACCAGTAGCCAAGAGACCATCAGGCTGGGAACAAAGATTTGAAAAAGAAAAATAACAAGGCAACAAGTAATCTCTGTTTATGCACCAAAGAGTGACATTCCTGTATTGATTATAACCACCTCCCCAACCCTTCTCCAATTTATGAAAGATCTGAAGACACATCTCTTTAAAGTACACAATGCAACATCCTGACGAAAAAGCAGTCCATCTCCATTATTCCCTCCTAGTCATTCACTCACTGTATCCTTGCCTTGGAGCCTATACCACACTCCACTACCTTTTGTCCACGTTTGTGTTATACAAACATGACGTACAAGAATGGCACAACTAATGTCTACCAAGATAATGGGTCTGTAAATTCGTAATTCTTTTGTAGGTATTTTCCTATAACTCCCAGAGCACTTCACCTGATGTACAAAGGGTGGTCCTTGACAAAAATTATTAAGAAGAGTAGACTAGTTGAAATCTAAGTATCTAAGAAGGAACCATATTCAACTTCGAAATCTTACCTGCATGCATTTTATGAATGAATGGCTTCACTGTCTCTTTTTGCAGTAAATTCCCTGCCATTACTCTAAAGCATCCTCAGGTCATCAATTATATCATTAGCCTGACCGTTGTAGTCTAAGAAGACGTAAACATTTGAATACAATCCATTTCTGGAATTTCAGCTTCACTGCATGACCTGTCTGCATCCAAACCTGAAGAGGAAAAGATATGACCAAAGTTCTGCAAAGAGAGAAGGTGGATTCAAGGACCCCGCTTTAGACCACCCTCAGGTGGTTGTTTGGTAGAGAACTGAAGGAGCACCAGTTGGTAGCAAGAGAACAAGCAACTCGAGAAGCAAGAAGGGAACCTGGTAAGAGCTGTTCTTGTGGTACTGACGAAGGAAAAGGAAGGCACTTAGAAGTGTTGTGGTGGTTAAGTGTGTATTACAGATACATATATTTAGTGAATGGTACAGGGTAAATGAAATAGTGTTAATTGGAAGGGTTTTAGAAAATAACACCAAACACAATGGAACGAGCACCAGTCCAAAACATGACCTCGTCATTCACTCATACAGTGGCACTTGGAAAAGTAGAGGTTTATAGGGATATTGGGATTTACGAATTCAGCTCTCATTCTTTCTTCTAGGTCTTGACTAACGGAGACATCCTCAACTACAGCATGCAACAAATGAGCAACTTTCTATGACTATCAGTACCACCGGTTGACCAAGAATCATAAGGATAATGACAAAAGTAATCAGAGGAAAAGCCAATGGAACGCTCTCCTGTGGGGAACATTGAGGAAATCATTGGTTTACCAATACCAGCAACTGCGGACTTCAAAAGGGAGCAAAAAATACAAGGAAATGAAGTAACCAATGAGTCTGCCCATACCCAACAAGACCCATTCTCTGGAGAATGCAGAATGAGAGAGGATTGGCATAGTGTTTCAAACAACAACATAAAAGGGGATCAGAATAGCGTAAGAGTCAAGATCACACGCAAAAGAAAGTACAGATTTGTCTGTTAAACATTTTTAATGTCAGTGAACATACATATTTTTAGACTTGCTGTTCAGTTTTTCTAGGGTTGAGATGTGTGGGAGTGTTCCAAGAAGCCTAATCGCAGACGCAGTTCCCTTTCCAGGGGGCAGATCATTTTCTAATATTTATAAGAATAGCCCACAACCACACACGCCAACTATATGTCTTTCCTGAAAAACCTGCAGAAAGAACTACAGCCTTGGTATATGGGGGACTGCCATGCTCGGGGAGGCTGGACACCATCAAAATGGCAAAGCTGCCATAAATATTGTTCTGCAGCTAGTGTTATCCATTCTATTTTGGAATTTTCAAAGCTCAATGGATGGTTTTGTCTGGATGGAGATACAATCAAGGATGGATAGATCATTTATGAGCCAGGCCCTTAAAAATGGAGGTTGAGGACTCCCCAATATAATCAAATACTACCAAGCATTCTAACTACTGCTTATGGTAGAATGAAAAGGAACAAGACTAAACAAATCAATGTTGCTTCATTGATAAGTTAATCGCAAGTTGACAAGTATGGTTGTTCAAACACTGTAGCAGGGGTCTATATTCCTCCCCAGTAACCTGGACCACTTGGCACTGTGGGACCAACTGACCTGGACCACTTGGCACTGTGGTACCAACTGACCTGGACCACTCGGCACTGTGGGACCAACTGACAGGGGATGCGGTTCTGTCTTCACACAAGAACCTATTCATACCGATCTTGGGTAACTCAGACGTACCTCCGGGTGACAGTTGCGGCTCTTGCAGGTCAGCGCGGTGGGGCAGGCAGGGGAGATGTGGACAGACAATGGAATAGAGACAATTAAATAAATAAATAAATCGTATTCCATCGTCTGCCGACATCCTCCCCGCCTCACCGCGCTTACCTGCAGGAGCTGCGACTGGGTGTAGATAAACACCCACTTAACAGATGGAGTGGAGAGTGAGAGTCTGTGTCCAGGTGGGACAGTCATTTGATGAGGGAGGAATCAAATCTTTCAACACACTGAACACCCAAAAGGGAGTATGGCACGGCTGAGACCAAAAGATCCTTATAGTACCAGATTCAACATTGGGTAATGCACACATCTTTGAAACCCCTCGCAACCAGGCGTGAAGAAATTCAAGAGTTGGTTGCTTACCAAAACAAGTGAGAAAAAGATGGTTTCAGAAATATGCAGGTATCTCCTGCCTGCATATCAGGTGGATAAATCTTCGGGACAGAAATATTGAGAGGAGGAGTTAGGATGTGAGGCACTGCCGGAACCTACGGCATACTGGTACCATACCTGGGTAAAGTTGCATCAATGATGCCCTAAGTCCTGAAACAAGTGCTGGACATGGAATGGGCAACAGGGACACTCCCCACATTATGCGGCACTCCCTAAACACTAAGGGGATGATTAAGATGTCAGGCGGACACTGTCTTGTAAAAGGGACCGACCGACGTCCAGACGGCAGTTCCGCCTGCCTCAATAGGATGCGACCGAACACTGTTTGGTCGCATTCCAACATTTCCCTATGGGAGCATGCATCAAGGCTGTAAACTGGCTGTAATACATGCTCCCATAGGGAAATGGGAGGTGTTGTTCATCCCTGCACCTCAAGGTGCCTGCCACAGGGTACAGGGATCAACAGGGGGGCACCGTAGGTGCCCCTCCCAGCCCCCAATTGGAGGCCGCACACAAAAGGTGGCCCTGCTAGGGGGTCCTGAAACAGGCTTTCTGACATGGTTTCCATGTCGGACAGGCCGGAATGGAAACCATACCGAAAAAAGTGTATCGTAATCTCAAGGGCGAAAAGGCCCACCCTTTGGGATTATGAGTCGGTTCAGACTGGCCAACGGTCTCCTTGAGCCCATCGGAAGCCAGACAGAATGCCCGGCTATTTTCAATTCTGACCGCTGATACATAATCAGCGGGTCGGAACTGAAACTGACGATGGGGGTCGGAAAGCCTCCAACCTATGGACGGAGGCTTTCCGACCTCCATCGTAATAGGTCCACAAGTTTACAGGACAGATATACTAGATCCTAGAGACAAACAAGTACCCCTATATTTCCTGCGTATACCCTGCTAGGTCTCCCAGTTAGACAGACTTTCCCACTTTAGTCTCTCATTAAGAAACAATGATGTTCACACTATGTGCAGCCCCACAAGTAATTATCGCACTTTGGAGAAAATCTAAAGACCCAGAGTAAAGTGATTAGTACTGGCCAGTTGCAGCTCCTGCAGGTGAGTGTGGTAGGGAGGTGGGGTGGGGGAGATGTCGACAGACGATGGACTATGGAAAATTAAACAATAAATTGAATTCCGTCATCTGTCAACATTCCCCTCACCCCAAACCTGCCCCACTGCCCCTCCGCACTTACCTGCAGGAGCTGTGACAGGAACTTGTCTGTGGGTACTTCTGGGAATTAAAAAGCTGTCCATTGCATCAGAAAAGAAGGGAAAGGGTTTTGAAACTTTTTGGGCATCCACCTTATCCCATCTCCCATCGGATTTCAGAGACCTTAAATGCCCGTAATACATAAAAGTGCTATGAAGTATCCCATCAACAAAATCACAAAGGCTGTGAGCATGGTGCAGGAGTATAAGGAAACATACACGATTACATGTACAACATCTTAACATGATATTTCAAACAGAAGCCCACACCTAGCCTGTGCTTATTAGAACTATTGAATGAAGGGGATAGGTGGGTGGCAAGTATGAATTTGTTATGTTGTATCAATGAAACTGTGATTGGTGTATCTCTCAAACACACATTCTCTACTGTCCTCAGGATATTGGAGAGAATGGGGTGGTGGTAGGTGCACGTATTCCAAAACATCAATAAAAGTATTTGATCCTTAAGTGGAACCCTACTTTTTTCTAAATGATATGGTTTGTTTGTGGCTGTGCAAGAGAAAAATACAATAAGAATTTAGGGCTATGGATGGGGAAGAAACAAAGGCAAATGAGTTATATACCACAGTATACCTTAGTAATAGTGATGTATCCACCACATCAATGATCTTATTCTTCACAAAAAAACTACATGTAATTCAATAAACATAATAATAATAGCTGTATCAACAAGTTTTGAAGAAAAATGAATTAACAAATATATCACAGTACGGCACTTACTGTAAGCCTTATGGAGTCGATTTGGCTTAAATATCCCAGTGCCATTAAGTCTTTGTAATAGCCAATCATGACCAACACCTGATAGGAGCTTTTGATAATCAGCTTCTTCCAAAGTTCGAGCTTCCAATATCTCTTCTCTGGTTTTGCCCTTTATCATAACAAAAGAACTTGTGCTAGAATTAAGACTCCCCTGCTCAGACATACTGCTTGAAAACCGTGGCGATCGAACCCAGGAAGAGTTAGAGCTGTGACTGCTGCTCAAAACACAATTTAGATAATCATTCTCTCCAGTTTCTGTGCTGTCGCAGGGATCGAAACTACTCCCTGTTGAAGACATCCGTTCTAGAGCAGAAATCGAGGCGTTCCCTTCTGTTGTGCTCTTCTGACGACATGGGGCGCCTACATCAGAAGGAAGTTTTGTGGATGTTACACCATTGTTTTCTACAACTTCCCATCCATCTGCTGTTTCTGCTCCAGGGTCAACATCATCCACCCACCTTTTAGTGTCCTGGCTTGTTTCTTTAGGGAAGACTACTCTATTCTCAGCTGCATCATTAGAATGTGGAATTTCATCTGTACCATCTACAGTTTCTCCTTCTGGGTCCACCCCAAAATATGTTGTTTTGTCAGATAACAACATTCCTGAGCTTTTTCCATTATCTTCTCCCTGTAGCATACGCTGTTGGTTAGCAAAATCCAAACCTCTGCTGCAGTCAGTAACTGATTCAGTTTCTGCCGAAGGATCAATCATTTCAAAGGGATCCGACTGTGAGGACTGTGAAGCTGCATCAACTGCGCCACAAGACGGGCTGAAGGGAGGCACAATGGATGCTTGAGATTCTATTTGCGAAGGTGTGTTTCTTTTCTCTTTCCCAGCCACTGGTGTTGTCTGATCTAAAGAAGAGTCATTCGATGGATACCCATTGCCCTCCTGAAGAGAGAGATTCTGAGCTTTCTTAGACAGTGTACTGAGGCTATGTCCAGGGACATTGTTATCTTCCTCTTCTGAAGCGGCTGTAGAACAATCACAATCTATATCTGTTGTGACTTGTTCATTTGGTTTGCAGACACCATTTTTGTCCACACAATCGACTTCTTCCCAACTCGAGGAGGATCTTGACAGATGGCTCCAAGAATGTGATGAGCTCGAACTTTGGTGCCTGATAGGTGGTTGATTTGACCTTCTGTCGCTATCACTTTTGCCACTGGGCACTGACTCACTCGCTGTTTCTGCATCTTCACTCACCGCATCAGAGCGAGTCAATCCCCTTTTTCCTTTGTTCACAGTATTCGGATGTTTCCTATTGGAGTTTTGCCAAGGTGGGTGTCTGGAGCCTCCCTTCTTTCGATGGCCATGCTCTTCCACAGCAACAGTTTCAGGATTTCTAGTAGCAGTTTCCAAGGCTGTGATACAGATGTCGCTGGCTGATGGTTCTTCCATTGTTTTATGGTTCTTACCTATGTTTGCAAACACCTCGCACACTGAACTGTGATGCTGGGAATGCATTTCAATGATCTCCTTAAAACTCACTCTCCCATGGAGAATGGATTTTTTCGCACAGTCTTTGTAACTTTCTGGAACAAAAGATCTCTCATCTGAATTTGGAAAGCTTTGCACTTTCAAACGTTCTTTGACAATGGAGATCAGGGACATGATCTCTTTAGCAAGGGTGCTTTTGTCCTGTTTTTCAGGTAAGCTACTGTACACGCACAGTTTTTCAACAGCTTCACCACACAACTGCTGCACGCTGCAAAATTCATCGGTCTCGCCACTGTGCCATTTATGGACCGTTGCAAGACAAAATGCTGCCTTAACCAAATTGTGAAGCTGCTGTTTGCTAGTGACTGAATAATTGTCCTTCTTGGTGAGGAGACCAACTTCAAAAGCCTCCTTAGCTTCAGAAAGATAGTACTTCCTCCGCTCTTCTATGCATTCACTGGAAAAGCTG
Organism: Lissotriton helveticus; assembly: GCF_964261635.1. NCBI lineage: Eukaryota > Metazoa > Chordata > Amphibia > Caudata > Salamandridae > Lissotriton > Lissotriton helveticus. The sequence goes on along the minus strand of NC_136059.1, from coordinate 1,790,189,440 downwards.
TAGGACAGCAAACACATACCTCGGATGTTCTGTGAGGATTAAAAGAATAACAAAACAGAGAAGGTTAAGACATACGAAGCATAATGGTATACTACCAGAATAACTGGATGAAATATCATCATACAAAAATATTGTTTAAAAAAAAAAAACAGTACCAAAATATTGTGAAGGTAAGTATACACAGAAAAAATAAAGATGTATTGTTGTTTACTATAGTTAATATATTTAACTCCAAACTAATATGTATGATTTGTTTTCCACAACAGTTTGGTTCTCAATATGTAGGATACAATATTTTTGAAAGATTATATTTCTGTCCTTGCTATTCTGATATATATCTAGAATAATTTATTTTCACTGCATCAGCAAGAATTACAAGTTGAACTTCATAGAATAGAGGCATGTGTTGCGCACTTCGTACCACTGTTGTGATCCGAAGAAGTCACATGCGTGGTAGTATAAGTGGCTACTCTATTTGTCAACCATAGTGGAGTGTCTCTTTATAGTGTGATTTATATAGGAAGTGACCGGCATGACGCTAACTGGACAGCTGAAACGACTAATGTAATGTCATGTGGGAGAGTCTGTAGAAGCTACTTATCCAATAGTGCACGACAACCTTTCCCACGTGGTTGGACAAACCATTACCCTGACTCTTTATATATTTATTAGTCAACAGAAAACCTGATTACCTCTAGATATGTTTAAGGCAGAAGAAAAGTGGAAATCCAGCATCTCACGACATCTTAACTGAATAAGAGGGCTTTTATGGCCTTCAGAGTAAGCAGTGGAAGGTTCAAAAGTCAAAGGGCAACTTTTCCTAGCTATCCCAAATTACAGTGCACTCGTTATTTTGGTGCAAAAGGAACATGCTTGCCTTCTTTCAATGACCAGAAGAGGTTGAGGTCTCCACATAAAGGTAAACACAGATAAATACATGTTCCTTTAACAGGGAAAACACTGTTGACAATCCAACGACAGGGCAAAGAAACCTCTTCCTGTAGGTAAAACGTGTTGTTCCTAGTATGTAATTTAAATCTTTTAGTTCTATCGCTCTTCAAGAACTGTACTGCATTTATTGAAGAATGGGAAGCATTTCCAAGGAAATACCATACACTGTAAACATATGGTGCATAAAGACATGTGGCCAGAATTATCTTTGAGTGGCAATAGAAAATCCAGACTTCAGTAGGAAATCTGCATTTCTAAGAACTTTCTCTACTGATTCACTAACGTGGATGCACTATTCACACTTTGCACAACTGGTGCAAAATCATAAACTAAAATTATGCACTTAGAAAACAGCTAAAACAGATGCAACCAAGAGGCCAGGTGCAAATGACATGTAGAATGCAGCCTACTGACCTACCATGCATGGGCTCTTCAAGGTGGCCAAGTGCTTTATTGCACCTTCTGTCCTCTAGGAACTAATGTGCTGCAGCAACCATGAGGCTTGTCATTTCTATTGTATTGTCTCAGCATTATTCAGTTCCCCAATGGAAATGCTCATACTCATCACTCACTCAATGTATACCTAATGACAGAAGCAAAGAGCATCATACCAGACAGTGGCACAGTACCTTGGAAGCACACCCCGGTACAGGCATGTTTAGAATCATTGAGCTACATACGTATCTAGCCAATAGTGAGTTGCGTGACTGACAACTTCACAAGGAGTAGCAAAGTCACAGGATGAAGTAGTGTTGGAGAAACAGCTGTATTTATCTAATCACCACTGTAAAGAGGTGACAGTGAATATGGCATACACAGGTGGATTGTGTCCTCCCAACTTAAAAATAGAACAACCTCACAGCAAGAATAAAAATACTATCTTCCTAGCATGAGATATGTAGTACAGCAGACCAGGAGGGTTGCTACCATTAGTGCAGATGCAGCAGTGACACCAGAGCTCACTGCAGACTAATTATTTCTGCCTTTTTGTATACAACTGAGGCAGAAAGGCCTATTTTTCCAGTTTTCATTAGAGCCCATTACACCCTTGCTTTGCCAGAGCGCTGGACATTTAGTCTAAAATCCAGATTCATATTCAGGTTCTTTCACAAATGTGGTGAAGCCCTGCAGCACGATCCAGTGATGTGCTGCTGAAGGACTGCAACACGTGAAATGTTGCATACCACTGTCTTCAGTAGTGATCTACAGGTAAAGGCGGAGGAAGACGATGCAGATGAAGATAACAATGTGTATCTAGGCATGTACATGATCATGATTATGGCAACCATGAAAGGAAGGGCCTGGATGAACAGAATAGCTCAATAGTATTTCTAAGTACTTCTTGATCTGTCTGCGGCTTTAGACACCATGCCCCACCCCATCTTATTGCAACGTTTGGAAAATATTGGTGTCGGTGGTGTCGGACTGCCTCTGTAGTGAGGAATTTTACGGGTGAAATTTGATAAATGACTGCATTTGGGGCTTAGGTTAATAATGTGGCGGGTGTTTGCTATGGCCTTCTATAGTGTTTAAAGTGGTTTCTGCATAGGTTTACTAAGCAGCATCTGAAAATGGTAATTCATGCACTGATTGCATATTGTCTGGACTATGCGAATGTTCTGCTTTGGGGTCTACCAACTTACCAACTGAGAAGACTGCAGTTAATGCAGATTGCCTCAGCCGGGCTTCTGTTGAAATTATCAAAAAGAAGTCACATCCAGGGGCACTTGACAGAGCTTCACTGACTCCCCATTGAGGAGCAAGTCCATTTTAAGGGACTCGCGTTAACACACAGGGCCTTTCACCAAACAGAGCCATGCTATTGGAGGAAAAGGATCGGACCGGCGGCCGTCACACCGCCAACCCCAAAGTACTGTTGTAATCTAGCGGGTGGCAATGCCGATAGCATACCAAAGTCGGAATAAGGCCCTATGTAATTGAGTCCCACCGAGCTGAAGTTATGTCAATGTAATTTAAGTGGGAATCCTGCAAATATGGCATGGATCAGGCCCTCCTGGACATCCCTTGTCTAAGATGCAGGTGAATCTGGGACAATAAAACAATTAAATCTCTTTTTACCATAATAATTGTCTATCTTTAACCTTATCACCAACCTTAAATGTTAAATCCCCACTTTCTTTAAACACAAAAATATTACTTACCACGTTTGTCAGAACAAAGAGGGGGCTGTATGCACTATAGGTTGCTGCCAGTTTACATGCTTCTGCTGCTGACAGTAAGCGGTGGTCATATTCTGTCAGGAGGTTCTGCCAAATAACATGTAAGATGAAAACATGAATGCATATGCATACCAAGGGAGTACACTAATTTCAAAATCCCTAAAATATTTCACATTTCTACAGGACTTTTCTTTCAGCCCACCTACTAAATATAGATCACAAAATCAATGCATTAACCTCTTGGATGCTCATGACGAGCTCAGCTCGTCATGAGCCACGGCGCTCCGGTGCTCATGACGAGCTGAGCTGAGCTCGTCATGACCGCGCCCGTTACTTGGAACGCTCGCACGCTGGGCTGATTCCCCTGCTGTGCTGAACGTTCCATTGGAACGGGCGCGGTCATGACGAGCTCAGCTCGTCATGAGCACCGGAGCGCCGTGGCTCATGACGAGCTGACTTCGTCATGAGCAGGGGGGCGCTGTACGTGCCCCCCCGACCCCCAGCACAGCGGGGGAATCCCGCCAGCGGCGAAGGGGCTAACGTAGGAGGGAAGATATATAGTAGGCTCGGACTAAAAAATGAAAATACTGACAGAGTGTTTTCCTTACAACAGAGTTTTTCTATGATCACACAGCAACAACAAAAATACAAAAGGGAATTGATTGTTTTCTGCTGACTTTAGTTCAAGTTTGTGAAGTTTCTTAGACTACTGTCCCCAGTACTTCTCGTGTTCTATGGCTTCGTTATTGCCTAACCAAGTGTTATAATTGTTGATGAAGTCAGAGATGTTACGTATCATCAAGATCTTCTATTTCACACAGGACCAAAATAATTATTTAATGCTAACTAAGAAATATATCTGGCAAGGTTTAGACTGTCATGCCAATTGATGAACCATATGCATATGGAAATAACAACTCAAATGAAGCTGATAAATACACAACAAAAGCTAAGTTAACGATCATAAAAGTAATTCACATCACAGCTGAATACTACTGACAAGAAAAAATAGTAAACAAATAACCAAATATCCAAAGAGAGAACTACACATTTAAAAATGTTATCAGCAAAGTACCCTCCCGTGAACGAAGTACAACCCAAATACAAGTACACTACCCTCTCACTCAAAACATCCCTCAGTCTATTAAGTATCCTGCTGTGCCTCCCTAGTACTAAAATAAGTTTGCTCATAGGTGTATCTAGTCTACCGAACCATTTAATAGTCTCTTTATCACTCTGCATTCTTGCCATGTTCTGTACAATATAGTCTTCATCTTCTCCATCTTAGTCCTTTTATGGTTTTAACCACTACCGCGCTACCGCGTTTTCCCGCTGTGCGCTGGAATTTCAAAAATGCGCTGTTTATGACAAAGCCAGCTCGTCATCCGCGTAGCGCAGGTAACGCCCATGACGAGCTGGCTTTGTCATAAGCGCTGAAGGGGTTAAGATGTAATGTGGAATGGTTGCCAATGGAGGGCCTATGGAGAGCCAATAGAACGTCAGCTTAGATATTTGAGAGCCATCCTTTATCTTAAAAATCCATTCCACATTATTTTAAAATATGAATTTAATACCTATAGCTCCGGGTAAGCATACCTACACCTTCCCAATTTATACATTGTATTTGTTTTTAAGGGTTACATGTTCATCACCTCAGTAAGATTTAAAGAAAATGCTGACTGTAGATCTTCATAAGCCTATTATCAATCATAAACATGTACTACTTAAACACATCTGGTAGAATATTAAGGGCAATACAACTCTTCCTACACAGTCATTTAGAGACTTAAAAACATGAATCAATGTGAAGAGTTTCCCCACATAAACACTCGCATCCTGTGTGATATAACAAAGAAATGTCTCTTCTCTTCTTACAAATTTACTGGTGTAATTTGGGCAAGGTGAGGATTATCATTATTACTATTATTAGATAGTAAATTATGACAACATGTTGGGGAAGTCGCAGAGCCAGTTTAAAAAACAAACATAGGTGAGAGTCCCTTTGGGACACTTTTCTACATGAACACACTGGTGATTTCCCTGCCTTATAAATTAGAAGTTCAATCTTATGCAACTTTATTTATTTTGGGCAGTCTTACATTTGTGCAAGGAATAATGTGCTGGTCATTTCTAAGAAGTATACAAATTAGGTTGTCCTTACCGATAGATTATTGTTGGAAAATTAATTACAACACTTACAAGGTCTTAGGGTCCAGGATTGCTGAAATTTGTTGAGATAAGATTTACATGGCCCAGTGTTCTTCATACATTGTTAGTGCATTGTTCGATTAGTTATTGACATTGCCATTGGTGAACATTCAAGTGAACTGAAGTGATACCAAACATTCCTGGCTTTACAGACCAGGCCCCTTTTTGGGTTCTTTTGTATTATTCTTTCTACACTACCTGCTGCTTCTGTACAACTGTGTGAATACCATAATCTCTTCCCACAGTTAGGGTGAGATTTAATTGGTCGTTATTACAACACACGTAAATGCTTTCTGGGTAAAATCAAAAGAGATCCTTAAATGAATAAAATTAACCGTGCAACCAGCCCAGATAGCATCACTGCACTGGTTCAATCGCTATTTAATTATCAGTGCCTTTGGTCCTTTATGTGCTGAAACACACCATTTCTGAATTTTTTTTGAAAGTGAGTACAATCTGGTCATCATGCCAGAATTGGGGTATTTAGTTAAAAATCAAGATACACAAAAACAACAATTGGATATCAAAAAACAACAACAATGTAACAAAAAGTATTAGAGGAGTAAACACTGTTATCCCAAAGACACGACGTTGGGAAGCCTAGGTATGATACTGAGGGCAATATTTAAACAAGCAATGGCAATGCCAGTATGTTTATTTCTTTTCATTTTTTATTACAAGCTTAACTCACAAAAATCAAACAGTAGAAAAATAGAAATTGTACCACCTCCTTAATGTGTCCACAATATTCTTGTAATAAAAATAGTAAATTAAAAAAAATATATATATCATTGCATGTCATTTTAGTACAGGTGTTTCCAGCAGGTAGGTGTTCTTTGAATAGGTATAGAAAACCATTTTATTTCTAATTCACCACACACAAAAAGGTATTCTTTTGGGTGCAGAGGAGAATGAATACTGGCTTTGAATTCCTGTAATGCGAAGACATAGTTTAAGCATACAAGGATGACTAAAAAAATAAAAAGGAAAACAAAAAGGATAAAGAATGGTAAGAAAACAACAGTGATAAAGTAATGTACTGGCACGCCAACCCTGGCACTAAGTGCACTTTTTTTTAGGGAAGACAGTCAATGTCCGAAGAGGGCAGACTCTTAACCATAAACTGGATGCTCTGGTGGGCAGAAGCAAAATATGATGACACTTGAAAAGAGATATGAATGCTGGGACTCATCCAAAGCTCCTCCATGAATTTCTATGTGGTTCTTATTTATGAATTATTCTGATTACATGCAGCTGGCCAATGGAGGCCCGACCTAAAAAAAGCCTAAGCATTTGCTGCTGAGCTTTAACATCTAGATATCAAGGGTATGTATCTTAAAATATGTGGGTTGTGTTGCCCTCTTAAAATAATGACTTTTGCATTCTAACATGGCAGAATAGATGCACTGGTGTTGTCTTTTAAAAAGCAGAAAAGAGTCAAGAATTGTGCAACCACCAAAGGAGTTACAGATTGGCAATGTCAGCTTGAGGAGCTGCAGCAATAAGACTGCCCCAGTTGATGATCCCATGTACAGTAAATCCAGGTTTGTGCACCTTGTAGATAAAAGGAAGCTTCACACTATTAATTAAATTGTTATTGAACATTTCACACTAGGCTTCAATACTCTTTTCTAACATGACTTGCATGTTGTTTGGGGAAATATGATTGTTGACACTGAGTAGCACCATTTCGCTTCTGTGACTAGAACTGTAACCCCTTTTCTTACAGTGACTATTTAAGTGTCCATTAGAAGTCACTGGGTAGCTTAAAAGCAGCTCACAAAAAGTTGTGGTAGGTTCATGTGGATTGTATCTTCAATAAATGGTGAGATTTCAAAATGCCCAAAGGAAAGGAGAGCATACCCGCCATACAGTAGACTAGGGACATCATGCACTTCAGATAAATCCGAGCAGTAGTTTAATAGGACAATGATGAGAGCACGCCACTGCTGAACGTTGTTCCCAAAAGGTGGTACTTCGATGAAATAGAATAAAAAAATGAATAGGCACTCATTCTCATAGTTAGAGGGAACCCAATGATGAGTGCAACCCGAATCCAAACTTCCGAAATGATGGCACTGACCAGGAGAAATTCCTCCTAGTACAACCTAAAGGAACATGCGGTGGAAGAGGATGCTATTGGGGAAAATGGCAGATTTCATGTTCAGTAAACCGGCAACAGCGCGTTATTTCTCATTCTGACCAGTCAAGCTCAGAATTGGGCAGATAAATCTCACCTGGGAAAGGTGATATGCACCAAAACTTTTACCCAATGGTATACAATCCTGTGACACTCAGAATAAAGACTATAATGTGCTCACACCATCAAGGAACAAAATATAATCTTCTATCTAATCCTCTATGTTGAACCCTGTGAATACTCAGATGCACAGTGAGATTGAAATAAAAACTATGAGACTGCCCATCGACAATAACAAAGCAACAGCACCCAGAGGAAACAAAAAAAATCTGAAAGTCAAAGTAGAGAAGGATGAAATTCATACATGACTGATTAGTTTATAATGATAATTGGTTGTGCTCTTTATAGTTTTCTTCTCCAAACAGCTTTTAGCTTAGTTTTTGATGTGGCCATAACCAACAGTTATAGGTGGACCTTAGGTCAGTCTTCTGCTTACCGCTGGGGGCTTTCTTGTCAATCTAATTTTTGTTTCTTGTTGTTCCATTACTTTCCTTGTGTTTGCCCCTACTCATGAACATAGTTTCGTTAACATTCTTTTAACAGGATGATTTGCATTCTTCCAATACCAACATTCAGCAAAATACTTTTTTCTTTTGACTTATGCACTCCAAGGGAATGATTGTGTTTCCTTCACTATCCCTTGTGAGCAGCTTCCCCCTTGCTTGAAATCTGCCCATGCTTACACATTGCTCTCCTCAAGCTTGCCCTTCGCTTACCCCACCTCTCCCTACCTGCCTTGTAATCTTTTTTTAAACCTGCCCCCACCCCAAGTTCCTATGTTGCTCTCCTACCTCGCCCTTGCTCCAGCTTTGATTGCTACCCCTCACAGTGAGTCTCTGTCACTCCCACGCCCTCACCATTGTGTTCTATAAACAAAAAAGGCCTTAGCCACAATTTACTTCTGGCCCAGTCCCTGAAAAAACATACATTTGACACGTTTATTTATGTTTTAATAATTATTAGTATAAATCAGCTACTCCTAAATTAGTCAAAGGCATTGATCAACACCAAAATCCTTGCCTACATAGATAACCTTCGAAACTTCATTTAACAAAATATGTCGGTAGGCTTTAAACAGTGCAGTAACAATCCCCAAAATATCCCAATCAGGCTCATAGCCTTTATCACATACCCAACTCAGACCTACTGTTTCAAACATAAGCTTTCGCAGAAGGGAGCCATCAGGAACACAGTAATAAAAATACAAATATGTTAACAATTACCTCTGTCAAAACAATATAAAACCCCACCGAAAATGACCTAAAAAGGATTACATTGTGCAACTCTTCTATCCCCACTGTTTGTTTGAGTGTGTCACCAACATCAAAACCCTTGTGACATTCCATGTAACAAAATACTCACCTACAGTCTTTAGCACAATGTAATAACAATCCACCTTAAAAGCTTATTGCGAAAACACAAGCTTTTCAAAAGAAGTAAGCCAGGCCTACTGACTTTGCCATAGGTTTTCACAAAAAAACAAATCAAATGTATGGCATTTGGCATTACTATTCCCACTGAACCAATAAGGCCTATAACATTTGCCATTGGCGTGAGACCATAACCAAAACAGGCATACTGAACGAAGCATAAACTGTCAACCACCACATGTACAGTTATAAAATTACAAATATGATCAAAATTGAAATTGGCAAACCAATCTACTACCCCTCAAAAGGGCCTGACATGAGTTATCACAGTAAAAATCTTCTACACCCAGCATTTATCAAAGGGGGTGACCAACAGTAAAACCTTTCTTTACTACTGTAATCATGAGACTTCATTTAACAAAGTACCGTCCACACCTTGTGACATAGTGTGATAGCAATCTACCATTAAGGCTTTTTGGCACTTGCTTTTCACAATAAATAAGTCAATCCTTCCACCTTTGTCAAAACGATTCATAACAAACAAGTCAGACCTATGGCATTGGACATAACTTTTCTTTCCCGGTGAACCAATCTGGTTTGTAGCTTTTACCATTAGCTAGTCACCATCACTAACTCAAAGCTACTGAATTGAGCGTAATGTCTCCTAGATGGCAATCATGAGGCAGATAGTCATCAAATTACAAATGTATATAACATTACAGTTGGAAAATATAGATGCTATCTCTCTCCTAAGAGGGTGTAACAAGGATTCCCAAAGTGCAAATCTTCGATCTCCATTGTTTGTCAGAGGGGTAACCAACACCAAAAAACTTACCAGCAACAGTAATCTGTGAAACTACAAGTAACAAAATATCTCTCTGTGGGCGCTAGTATGCGATATTAGCTCACCCATAAATGCCTATTGACTTTAACATATGCTTTTCAGAATAATTATGTCATGCCTGCCACCTTTCTTGATACCTTTCATTATAAACAGATCAGTTCTATACATCCTTGATCATTGACTTTCCAACATAAACCAATTCAGACTTATTGTATTGAGCATAACCTTTCCCACACGGCAAAAAGTGCAATACAAGCATTCTTTTTAAATCGAAGTACTAAACTTTGCCCAGGCAAATACTGTACTTAGAAAACTGACATATGGGTAAAGCCTAAACTCCTCTCAGTAATAGCTCTGAAAGCTCTTTTTCTGTGACCACTTTAAGACTGACTGATAATTCAGACCTATCAGAAGGGAGACCAGTTGGCGTTGCCTGTGCTTGTTTTCTACTGACCTCTTCGTGCACTAGATGCGCTTCCCATTGAACCTCGATCCGATCATCCACTTTGAGTAAGAGATTGAATTGAATAAGCTCTGTAGGCAGAGCACTGCTCTCAAAACATTGGATTAGCTAGTATAGAACGCGTGCTGGGCTAAATGAAAATTGTATAGAAGGCTCCCTGTTTTCCATTTTTACTGTTTTTTTACAGATAAATACAGACCGAACACCATTTATTTTCTGTCTGTATTTATTTTTAAATATAGATAAAAAAGGAAATTGGGTTGTTATCTGAGTGATTCTAAATACACTCTGCCATGACTGCCAGGCCAATAGTTGTGTGGAATGATAGGTAAGGGAGTTAAACAAGCGTTTGCAATGCAATCAGTCTCGCCTTTGGGCCCTTATATGTATTAAGCTTTGCAGCACAATAGCCTGGGTGCTGTAACATCTACTGTTCTTTAACGTGGTGGGAAAGTAAGCACCAAACTGTGTGACATGCCAGGTATGGGAACACATGGAGAGAAATATTGCCTTTCAGTGGCAAATGGTATAGTCCAAAGCTTTGTTTTAAATATAAAATCAGGGCCTTTAGTGGTCATATCACTGAAAATATAATATTTGAAAAAAATATTATAGTCTACGGATGCTCGAGGAAGACAATTTTTATGAACTGGAATCTAGAAAATGCCTAGGTGATTCGGGTATTTTACTGACCTCTGCTGGTTGTTTTCTATCAAGAAAGTTAAATAGAGGCGGTTGCCAGAAATTTTTTAAAAGAAAATCACTAAGCAGAAAGCAATTCTGGTATTTTACTGACCTCTACTGGTCGTTTTCTATCAAGAAAGTTAAATAGAGGCAGTTGATCAGCAAAAAAAGTCACTAAGCGGAAGCAGACAAGTCCTGGGGCTGATCTACAGAGCCCACAAAAAACATACACGTATAAGTATATACTAAAGCATATACAAGAGGTCTTAAATGCTCGACCTAAAAAGAAAGGACATTTAGTAAAGAGGGTCAAACAGCTATAGATATGCAGAAGGGTGATACTGAAATTTGCTTATTTTGATATAAGTGCATTGATTTATATTCTGCAAGTGTTCAGATCACTGAAACCTGGCAGGAATTCAAGCATGGGTGCATATTCAGCGGTTAAATAAATGTGGCAATATAATATTTTCAGCAAAGTTTTTCCTACAAAACCCCAAATAAATATGGATAAATACAAATAAAATTGGCAAAAAATGAATATGGATAAATGCAGACGTAAATGTCAAACAAATAAATACCATAAAGCCGGGAGCTCTAATTGTATATAAATGTCGTTAATAGCAGGGCAAATGAGTCGCTTTTTCTGCCTTGTATCCTATGATGATGTGTCCTGTTTATTTCAGGTAGATTGGTCATTGGTCCCCGTCACCCCAACACCTCTCCCACTTCCACAACTGCTACTTTGTATTTGCATTATAAAACTTTCTTTGTTTCTGCAGGCTACCTGATGAGACACCCTAGGACCCCCCTTCTACATCTTTTTGCATCTCCGTCTAGTCCCGATCTTGCTGTCGCCCCTTTCCGTTTACCTCCATTTCCTAGACAGCAGTACCCCATCCTGCCCACCTCTTCTGCCAGGCTGCGTGTATTCGGTAAGCCTGGGCGGAGTTCTGCTATGCGGAACTCCAAGAACAGCAAATAAAACTCCGCAGCACGAACTCTGCAAGCGGTGGAGTGCGTTATTTAAATGCTGTTCTCTGTGATTTTCAGTGCCAGGTGCTTGTCTGCTTTGTGTAATCATCGCAGACAGCACCTTGCACAGCTCAAGTGGGTGCTGCTTCCTTTCTGCTGCTCGATTTTTACTCGAGGGGCAGCTTTCTCAATGCGAACGGACAGTTTCTCAATTCCAGTGGTCGCCAGCAATGAGAAATTTGACTGCATGTGTCGAGAAATCATGCCGGGAACTTGATGTTGACGATCGCAAATGACGAAAAATCTTGCCGGGAGGTGCGACACAAGCGAGGGAAAATAATCTGCTCCGTGTAGCGGAACTCTGTGAGCTCCGCATAACGCTGAGTGCGGAAATCTCCGTAAACTCCACGAGCGGAGTTCACCGCCCAAAGTTATTATTTGGCCAACTTTCCTGTAAACCGTACCTCTCCCTCCGTAGACGTCCAGAACTCTGAACTCCCCGCAGTAGACTATCCTGTTGTATCCCTTCCACCTTTCTATTCGATCTTTTAATTTGAATATCTTTTAGTTGAAGGGAAACCTTTTATTTCTCAACTTTCTGAACCTTAATATAACGTTTTTATTTGGGACATTTTCAGTGTTGTGCTATTTTATTAGCTTTTTGTATCAACAACTTTCTTTTCTACTACTTTACCACAACTCGATCGATCACCCTGCCTAGTTGCCGCGCAACAGACTATGCTCTTACTGTTTACAGTGACAAATGTACAATTACGGCGCTGTTCAAACTGTTCCTAAGGACTCGGCATTCCCTTGTGATCGGTACATTTGCCAAAGAGAAGGAAGTGATAAATAGCACGCACTGCCAGCTGTGTGTCCAGAAGTAGGACGTACGACGACGACAGGGCAGCACACCGATGTGAAAGTAGTCTAACATTCCAAGTTTGCTATAGTAATCACTGAGGGAATTGTAACTGAGTTAGCAGTATCAAACTTTTAATTTCACACTACTACGACCCACTGCACTATGTCAAAATGCTTCAAGTGCTGTGAGTTGCAAATGATTAGGGTTTCCAGCTGACCAGAATGTTACCGGTCTGGCTAGCACATTTATGCCAAGACAAGTAAAAGGATGTGGAAGAACATTAAATTACAATATTTCTTCACCTTTGAATTATAGACTTAAACCAATATATATGACAGAAAAACAAACAGAAGAATTTGAATGTTGTCTAAACTGTTCCTAAATTGTTTTAAAGTAAAAAGAGGCAGAATTTCTTCGTTAAAAAGGAAATAGGAGGATTGTACACAAACTGCTGTATGAGTATCAGTTCTGGGTTTTGTACAACCATAAAATACACAAACATTACCAGTGTTTTTATATGAGAAAGGTAGCACCCTTAAATGATACCTGGAAGACCTTTTCCATCCCCAGCATATTACCACTTCCTTGTTACTGTACTTAGGTGCAAGATAAGTTTCTCTTTTGAGGTCGAGTATTCGGGACCTCTTGTATATACTTTAATATATACCTACTATATACTTATATGTGTATGTACAATGTGGGCTCTGGAGATCAGCCCTGGGACTGGTCTGCTTCAGCTTAGGGACTTTGTTTTCTGTTCAACTACCTCTATTTAACTGTCTTGATAGAAAGCGACCAGCAGAGGTCAGTAAAATACCAGAATAGCTTTCTGCTGAGAGACTTTCTTTTTTTATTTTTTTCTGGCAACTGCCTCTATTTATCTTTCCTGATAGAAAACGACCAGCAGAGGTCAGTAAAATACCAGAATCAATTTAGCATTCTCTAGATTTCATTCCATAGAAATGGTCTTCCACGAACACTCGTAGACAATAATATCTTTTTCAAATCTTGTATTTTCAGTGATAAGACTACCGAAGGCCCTGATTTTATATTACAAATAGAGCTTTGGACTATACCATTTTCAGCTGAAAGACAATATTTCTTTCCATGTGTTCCCATGCCTGGCGTGTCACGCAGTTTGGTGCTTACTTTCCCTCCATGTTTAAGAACAGTAGATGTTTCAGCATCCAGGCTAATGTGCTGCCTAGGTAAATATATATATATTACAAATGCTTGTTTTAAGGTTTATAATACTGTCGAATGGTAGAGGAGCTGAAGCTTTTGACTCAAAACATCACATCTAGCAGAGGCAAACATCCCACGAATTTCCTTCCAAGCAGTTTGTTGTATTTCATGCTTACCAAGCCAATCCGTGAATTGCTTTTAAATTTCTGATAATCTTCTTCACTCATTGAAACAAAAATGTCTGCCAGAATTCCCAAAGAGGAAGAAATGCCCTGGAAATGCAAAAAAACAATAAGAACTAGGTTAGAAGAACACAATTCACCACGTCAAGTGAGGTCAAACCCAAAAAACACCTTTGAACAGTAACTCTGATTGATATTAGTGACACACACAACGCCCTCCCTTTCGAACAGCAATTATGAAGATAGGATAGACCGCACCCAGGAATTGCTTTTATGCTTGACTAAAACGCTCTCTTTAGAGTCTGGTTTAGGGTGACATTGCTGCGGTATGGCCATCGTCTGCAGATTCGATGCTGCAGGTTTGTGGCTGTACCCAGGGCCTAATGGATTTTTCTAGGCACTCAAGAGACTGGGGCAATCATGACCTCCCCTTGCTTTCTGGAGCAGACACCTATGAACTTCCCAAGTATCTTGTTCAGGGATATACTGATACTAGCTCCCCTGTAAATCTCACATACAAACTGTATGTAGATCACTTCCCCACATCAGTGTCCTACCCACATTTTGTCTGTAACACTGGATACTGCGTTTACATGGCAAAGCACTTTACAAGACATTGGCTTTTGCTAGTTAACTAACTATCTCTTTTCACTCACCATACAAACAACAGATGAATGAGTGAGCCTAAAGACTTAAAATAAACATTTTCTTCCCCACAATTTGATTCTTGTTTTCAGGATGAGATAGTACTCCATAAATATGAATACTTTCAGGAGATACCGTCCTCTTCAGAGCAATAATTAAGTGCATCAACACAATATAAATGACTATTTTGTGTTTTTTTTATGTTTCTTATAGCGCAAACTCGACCCAAAGGTATCCGAGAGCTATTACATCAGCACCAGTTGCGTTACAGATCATCATCTGTGCTCCGCTGTGGGCTGATTGACTCTCTAAAAATCGTGGTTATAAAGTATTTTTTTTAATTCAAGTCACTGGAAATTTCAGTGAAACAAGTTGTTAGAAAACATTTGCCCTGATTTCTTTCAGAAAATTAACCACCTTTTATGTGCAGGTTCCTCCTCGAAATGCAGTATTCCCACACAACGTGTAATGAAAAATAAGTCTGGTGAGCCCCGTTACAAGCTTAATCAGTATTATCTTGATCCCTGTAATAATGGGCTAACAGGCACATGCATCAACCTTTTTTGCGAGCGCAAATGGTGCGATTCGCAAAAATCGTCCGTTCGCGCCCACATAAAGTGCTTCTGCGATGCATCAAACTGTAAGGCTCTCGCAATTTAAGAAATCGCAATTTATTGTGATTTCCTAAACTATGATTGCATTTAAGGGATTGCAAATTGCAATCCCTTAAATGCAATGCATGATGAAATCGCAAATAGCTATTTCTCTAATAGGGGTAGCAAATTACCATCAATTTGAACTTGATGGTAATTTGCAAAAACTTTGAAAAATGCACTAAAGTGCATTTTTCAAAGTTGTAGGTTACACACACACATGCCCTTCGGGCATGTGTGTGCACAACATGTGTGCACAGATCAATTTCAGGGGGTGCAACAGGGTGTCCTTTTGACACCCTTGCACCTTTGAAATTGCATGCGCAATTGGCGAGTACCTATTAGGCCCATACGAATGAATGGGAAGGCATTCCTTTATTGGGACTCACAATTTGCAGGTCGCAATTAAGGAATGTTTGGGAATCGTTAATTTTATAGCGATTCCTACATGCATAGGCTTTTGCAAATCCTTAATTGCGATTCCTTAATAATCGCAATTAAGGAATCGCAAAAGCAAACATTGATGCATGTGCCTGTTAGTGGTGGGTATTGATGATATGGCTTGAAGTGTATAAGGCTTGTTGCGGATGTAGTTTTGTCGAAGTCTGATGTGATGGTAAGCCAGGGTGAGCCCCAGGAGGTTCTGGGTAGTAAAGTGAAAAGAAATGCTGCAACATTCCATTGGTGATGTAGACCACTGCAAGATGAAGTCAAAAGGCTCAGTTTTACTTTAAATAGGCAAAACGTACGTATACCCTCAGGAACACATACAAATGCACCAAAATAAAACAAGCATTGGCCAAACCAATAGGTTTCAGCTTTTACTGGCCAAGCTACTGTTTCTTTCAATGATTGTTGGCGCCGACAGGCATAGACATTAGACATACTTCAAGACGCATGCACATGCATAGCCAGCAATCTTGGAATGTGTTTCCTATTAAAGAATAGGAATTTGTGATGAAATACAATTGGGGAATATTTGACATTTCCCTAATTTCCATAAGTGCTGCTGAGTTATTTGTAACATTTACAATATTTCTAATGTACATGGTTAGTAAACAAATAGCTCCTAATAAATAATTGTGTATCAATTGTTATGTGAGAGAACTCATTTAGAGGGTGCACGAGTGTGAATACCACATGTGAATTGGGGGATAACTGACAGTATTGAGAGGCAATTGTCAGTTCTCCTTTTCTCCAAAAAGAATGTAGTTACCATTATGGGCTTATGCGACCTACTGGGAGTGACCCCAATGAATTGGGTTAACACAATACTCCTGGACAGTACAACCACAAGAATAGGGAGGAAAGTGATTGAATCAAGAGAAGATTACTGAGATAGATTTAAACAAATCTGTCATGAGTGAGGGACTGACCTTAAGAGCACTATAAACGTATATTATATATTGGAAACATAGGTCACCCTACAGACAGTTACCTGTCTGTAGTTAAGACCTAAAAAATACATACATAAATATTACTGTTCTTGTCCATCAATAAATGTACTCCATCGCCCCCAAAAAACCCAAAATCAGGATGGAAAAACTAGTGTGCATGCTTCAAATGTCACACCGTTTCAACACCTTTTCCAAGAGAATTACGTTTACCCGAGAGAACAAATAGCCTAGATTGCTGTTATGTTTTTAAGCTAACAATCATCAATTTAGTACACTAACAATTTTTTTAATACAAATCTCCTTCAGTTTGACATAAGCTATTAACATGAAAAATGTATCTAGATGAAGCATATACGTGTATGTAATGTGTAAACATCAGACTTTTGGAGAGGAAAACTGACAATTGAAGATCTGAAACTTTTATTTTACAAGAAAAACAAGAAATACTGACCTTTCTATCTGGTAAGGTAAGCTCACAATATCCTACAATGGAAGCCCATATCAATTCAGCAGCCTCATACCACAAGCCTGAAATAAAGGACAACAGAAAATGTACTATGAACTGTTAAGAGTTACTTACAATGTCTCTTAAAGAGATAAATTGACTTCAACCTTTACACCAAGGTATGTATTTAAGGTCAAATTCATCATCATGGGGTTGCAATCTGAATCATCAGCCTTTTTTACAGTTATATTTGTACTATACAGATCATGCAAATGGCACAAAAAGTCCAAAACCAATTTAAGCACAAAACATAATGGCCTAAATGCTGTACTTGTGAGTTATAATGAAAGTAATTGTTTATTTAGAAGCAGATGTAGAAATAACTACATAATTCTAGATGTACGTGGCTTTTTGGACCATAGGTGTGTCAGAAAATAATTAACAACACACAACACAAACTAATTACAAAAAAGACACAGTATTTAAACATTTTAATGAAACCAATATTATGTGCTCAACAAAAAACAGGAGAAAGAGATAGAAGCTAGGTTTTTCCCTCCTTGTAGATATGTATTCAAAAATCGAAAAAACCCAGCCTGGGGGAGAGTCTATAACTAAGCAATGAATCTCGACAGAGATTGTTTTAGGAAAAAGTAGATTGCCCTAGAGAACCCTCACCCACCACGGTTGCCCCTTGGTGGCATGCTTCATCATTGGGGTTCATCCCAATCCGCGGCGGATCGAGGCCTGCTACGACTAGATGGTTACACAGAAGCACTTAGAGATGGAGTCGATGACAAGAATGGCGTAGGTGAAGGAAGTGGAAATTACATGCTGGTAGGTTAAAAATACCTGACTAGTACGACTCTTGTTTTATTCATGCCTCTAGCCGATAAGGTTAAAATCAGGGGATTTGTTTGAAGGAGTAGACTATAATGAGTCCGTTCTCTTCAAAACGAATTGGTCAATATGTTTCGAGTCTTTCCCCTAATGGCTCTTCTTCAGGACCTATAGGAAAACCTATTCCTATTGGTACCACTCCTCAAAATCCTCTAATAAGGACACAATTAATAGCATGCCATACGCCTACCGCTATTATACATACAGTAACCTGTAAAGTCATTCCGTATCTGCAACAAGAAAAAACAGTGTGGAGTTTAAAAACAAACAGCTCATCAGGCCCGACTGACAACCCTTGAATTCTATATTCAAACAATGATGTAAAACACCCTGCTGTGAAGGTGCTTAATAAACCTGAAAATACGTGATGAAGCTGTATGTGAGAAAATGAAAATTGCCCATCATCGTTGCTTTTACACAGTGGTTGTAAAAATGCCTCTACTTGATTGGTGAGGCATCATGAGATAAAAAAAAACACACAGACAACATATTGCATACATTTATGATGTCGTACTAGTGCGTCATGGTCTTGCCAGGGAGGAGGGGGCCTGTAGTCAAACCCTACTGTGTAAAAGCAACAGTGATGGGCAATTTTCGTTTTCTCACATACAGATTGATCACGTACTTTCAGGTTTATTAAGCACGTTCACAGCAGGGTGTTTTACACCATTGTTTGTATATATAATCCAAGGTTTGTCAGCCGTGGCTGATGACCTGTTCGTTTTTAAACTCTCCATTGTTTTTTCGTGCTACAGATATAGAATGATGTTACAGGTAACCGTATGTATAATAGGGGTATGCGTACAGCATGTTATTGATTTTGTCCTTATTAGTGGATTTTGAGGAGTGGTACCAATAGGAATAGGTTTTCCTATAGGTCCTGAAGAAGAGCCATTAGAGGGAAGGCTTGAAACATGTTGACCGATTAGTTTTGAAGTGAAAGGACTCATTATAGTCTACTCCTTCAAACACAACCCCTGAATTTAACCATACTGGCTAGAGGCAGGAATTAACAAGAGCCCAACTAGTCAGGTATTTTTAACCTACCAGCATGTAATTTCCACTCCCTTCAGCTACACCATCTTTATCATAGACTCCATATCTAAGTGCTCCAGCGTAACTGTCTGGTCATAGCACGCCTTGATCCGGAGCGGATTGGGATGAATCCCAATGATGAAGCATGCCACCAAGGGGCAACCCTAGTGGATGAGGGTTCTCTAGGAAAAACTACTTTTTCCTAAAACAATCTCGGTGGAGATTTATTGCTTAGTCGTACACTCTCCCCCAACCTGGACTTTTTCGATTTTTGAATCCAATATAATGTAAACAGTTCATTTGAATGAGAACATGTGCTACAAAGATTAATGAGGAGACACGGAGTGCCCTCTTTGACTCAAACTGGAGTAATAAATTCTGGTGGAATGCATAACACAACAGGTAGGCAACGTTTTGCCAAAATATGTTCCTAGAAAAAAGGAATCTGGATACAATTAGATTGACATCTTCCTAAACAATGAGGACAGACTAAATATAAACGCTATTCAAAACTACTGTTGAAGTTTCAACACCCCTTTTGGGTTGTTTGCTGGGGTCTGTATCAGGACAAATGGCATGGGCAGTCAAGGTAGCACCCTTTTGAAGTATCAAACCACTCCTTAGCACACGTAATGATTATGTTTAACACATGTAAATGAGTGTTTCCACACTTAAGATGTAATAAGATACAATGATGTTTCTTTCTTTCTTTCTTGTCCACTTTATTTCAGGGAGTCTTTCAGTAGTTTAATTCACAGCCGGCACGTGTATTATCGTAAAGGGAAATCTTCCCACGACTTTCTCAAGGCTGTACAGATTAAAAGAACAAACAAAACGTATATTTTAGGGCTGGACCTCTAGTCCTAAATATCACACATTTAAGTTCTGTTAGTTCATATTGGTGTAAACCCCAAACAATATGTGAATAAACTTCATACAGGATTGTTTGGTGGTGAGATATACATTCCGGTTGACATGATTTTTGCTAAAGTGAGAAATCTCAAATAACACAA
This sequence comes from Lissotriton helveticus, assembly GCF_964261635.1. Taxonomy (NCBI): domain Eukaryota; kingdom Metazoa; phylum Chordata; class Amphibia; order Caudata; family Salamandridae; genus Lissotriton; species Lissotriton helveticus. The sequence continues at coordinate 1,790,169,245 of NC_136059.1, read as the reverse complement.
AAAGTACCTTTGTTAACCAGTAGGTCTATGAACCTAATAGAAATGGAGAGACCAAGTGCATGTTATTCTAATTGTCTTCAGTGCCGTGTGATAGTGATGTAGTCTATAGAAAGTTGTGGTCCCGAGCGGTGAAAATTGGTGGTCTAGTTGTGAAATGATGAGACTATATTGTGTCTATACAGTAGAAAAGGAAAACTTGAGTGGTACGTATAAATACCTCATTCCTGTTGGATTCTGTTGATCTGAAAAGCAAGGTAGAGCGGGGGTTAACGGTCTTTCCTCGTGCTATTTAACTGAGGCTAATATTCATTATAATAGTATTATTGCCAAACTTTCACCGCATATAAAGTACGTTCGGCAATAATACTATTATAATGAATACTAGTCTCAGTTAAATAGCACAAGGAAAGACGTTTAACCCCCGCTGTACCTTGCTTTTCGGATCAACAGAATCCAACTGGAATTAGGTATTTATACGTACCACTCAAGTTTTCCTTTTCTACTATATAGACACTATACAGTCTCATCATTTCACAACTAGACCACCTATTTTCACCACTCAGGACCACAACTTTCTATAGAATAGAGCACTATCACACGGCACTGAAGACAATAAGAATAACATGCACTTGGCCTCTCCATTTCTATTAGGTTCATAGACCTACAGGGTAACAGAGGTACTTTCTGTGTTATTTGAGATTTCTCACTTTAGCAAAAACCATGTCAACTGGAATGTATATCTCACCACCAAACAATCATGTATGAAGTTTATCCACATATTGGTTTGGGTTTACACCAATATGAACTAACAGAACTTAAATGTGTGATAATTAGGACTACAGGCCCAGCCCTAAATCATAAACGTTTTGTTTGTTCTTTTAATCTGTACGGCCTTGAGAAAGTCGTGCGAAGATTTCCCTTTACGACGAAACACGTGTCGGCTGTGAATTAAACTACTGAAAGACTCACTGAAATAAAGTAGACAAGGAAGAAAGAAAGAAACATCATTGTATCTTATTACATCTTAAGTGTGGAAACACTCATTTACATGTGTTAAACGTTATCATTACGTGTGCTAAGGAGTGGTTTGGTACAAGAAGTCCGGGGCCTGTTTTAAAGAAGATTTGTGGTTCTCTTTACCTTATAGCACCGTAAGATGGTGAATGCACAGAAATAGATTGTGTTAATGTTCTAAGTGGCGCCGAATAAACCGAATAACACCACAATCAAGTAGACTTAACCCTTTTGAAGTATGAACAGTTAAGTGGAAAAAAGGCTTTTATTGACTGAGATGGGGCACATAATTGCAATATATTATATTCTGGCCCACTGAATAATGCGACAAGGGAGGACCAAATTATGCAGAGGGTTAACTAAATAATGCAGCAAGAAAAGGCAAATTATGCGCCATATTCTGTGGCAGTACTACTGCAATACTTGGTCTTTTTTTACATATGTCTGGGCAAAGGATCCTCTTTGTTAGTGACAGTTTAACACCCAAATGCATCAATAGGAAACTGAAAGTGGACCAGTCAACTTTTGAAAAGGGCATTGCACTGTGCTGAAACACGCGTTGCCACATTTTTAGTAACTTTGATCAATTTGAGCTAGAACCAATTTTTTTCCGTAAAATCTGGAAAACATGCAGCACATGATGATGGATTATATGGCAAATCCAGCAAATCCATAATTCTGTATTAAAGGCCACGTCGCAGAATCTCATCATTCCAGTAGCCGTTTATATTATAGTACTTGTACAGCATTTAAAACTCCTATGAGGAACACTAAAGCCCTTATCCATTTGGGTAACATACTGCACTGTGTAGGTATATGGTTGTAACTGTGTTGTCTTTCCTTAGAGCCTACGTAGGAAGTAAGCCATGTTGTGCATGATGGCCACTGAGGGGCGGTTATTGTGTTATGCAATGTAGCGCTTAGCAGCATGATGGATGAGGAGGCGTGAGATGTAGATGTGCCTTTTTATAAATTGTGTTTTCCTGGCACCTCTGACTAATTCTGTATGTCCTTTTACTGGGTTGTCTTCTTCTACGCCCATAAATATCTTTATTAAGGGTCATGTTGCAAGTGTTTTTTTCTTCATAATTTTCTTACTATTCTTTCATTTTGCAAATGCAACCCAATCTTACTAATTAGTTGTAGTGAACTCACTGTTACTTTCTGTAGAGCAAAGTTGCTTGCAGGGAGCAAATTAGGGAACCCTTGATTACAAGGGGCCAAGGGATGAGGATAACAACTGTACTCATGCATGATACAGTCACCCAGAGTTGCATTTCTCTTGGGTTTCCATGAAGACTTCTAGTTTATTTTTATAGCTGACCTGCAGTGTGAATCGGTCTGGAGTTAAAACTTCTCACAGAGGACCTTCCAGTACAGCCACATCTAGAATACATCAGCAGCGGTAGTGAATAACAGCGGCATCAACAAATGAACTGATGAATAAACCGAAAAGAACTGTTTCAGCCTACTTGTAGGATAACCGGGTTGTTGGACGCAGCATTCATGAAGCAGAGAATCTGAGCGTTGCTACTTGCACACAAAAGAAGAAGAAAGAGTTTCAGACAGCATCCGGCGATGGTGAACGCCGGCCACTAAACACGCTGCCCAGTAAGGGGATACAAAGAAAACTTGCTGTATTCTTACAGGAATACTCACGAGGTGGTGAGTGAAACAATAGATTTGAGCAGGACTCCTCGATCTTAATGAAAGATTGTATTTAATGAGAAGAAACCCACAACAGTGTGATAAAATAAGGAAGCTTCCCACAACCCTCTTCTGTTGAAATCATGATAATGACAAAGCCCTGACGAGATTCTGGGAACTGACACCCCGGTTTCGAAATGCGTGGGCAAACAGGGAGGAGCAAATATTTCACTACAATATCAATGAAGAAAATCTGATGTGTAGACATATATAATTTTTTCATTAATTGAACTCCTCATTGTCTTACTTTGTCTATTCACTTTTTGACATTTGAAGTGTACATAATGTATTGTCTTGTTTAGAATTGTGTATGTTTGGGATGAATGACTGATAGGGATTAATTTTGATTTGATATATGTGTAATCCTAATGTGGATGTATAGTGTTGTAAATAGATTAACGTATAGTGGTCTTTTTTTGCATTTATAAATCTTTTTGAAAAATAACTCTAAAATATAAAAATGATCGGTATAAATAAAAATACCTCACCAAACTAAATAAAATATAGTTTGTTTTTTGAAGTAAAATTGTGAACAAGGGTGGAGGGGGCAATTTTGGTGTTTTTCTTTTTTTTTCTCCTACTTGTAGGATACAGCAAAAGGCTTCCCAATTATTTAATGTGCAGATTACTTACTTTCAATCTAAAGGTAATGTCTTTGTAAAAAAAAAGTATTTAAAATGATAAGCATATAATTAAAACTATCAATATAATTGAATAACGAATTTGAGAAATATAAGAGAAATACACATCAGCTGCATGCTATAATATCATGATAAAAACAAGAAATAGGTGCCCAGAGCTACTCCAAAATGGAGACTTTTGTAACATATTGAGTAGTGGCCTTCTGTCAACACAACCAAGGCAATTCGTTGTCACTTGTGCTCTTGCTTTAGTCGTGGTAGGGTGTCAGGATGAGCAGTCAGTCAGTCAAAAATAACCTTATTTGGTTTGTCACAACCATAAAGTGTACATATAAAAAAGGATTAACAGTTAAATATAAAAAGTACATATTCCTAGTCATGCTTTAAAATATTTACAGTTTATAAAAAATTCCCTTTCCAGCCCCAAACCTTGATCTTATTCTACTTTCGCGCGTAAGTTGTCTACTTGTGTCATAAATTTTACCCCACGGCTTATTAAAATGTTCGATGTGGCACCCATCCAACTCGTTACCGCCTGTCGGCAAGAACGAATATTTAAGTCCTTTAAGACTGATTTCAGCAATTTCATTCTTTCTTCTTTCACGGACTCGCACGTGGACATTAAGTGGCATAAAGTTTCTGTATGGTACCCACATAGACGGCATGTCTTTGCTTGCTGATTACTTTTCCAAGTGGGGACCAGATCCTTTGAGCAGTAATCACCTAGTCTGTATGCCATAAACTTCCTTTTCAGTGATAAACGGAAGTGGGCTGCTAAGTAGGGTTGTGGTTTTAGTCTTTTGTACGAATTTATTACAACCCATGCATGACGGCGTTTGTCCAATCTCCTTCTATCTTCCACAAAAGATAGTGACTTTGCCCTGGTGTTGCACGCTTTATTGAATGTTGTTCGTTCCAAATTGCTGTTCCAAACTTCCTCGATCTTTAATGTCTCCAGGCTGTTCGCAAATAGTCACCCCAAGTGTTTTTTTTTTTTTGGTCATATTGTGTGTTTATTTCCGTCCAGCATAAGTTGTTCAATGTTCCTATTTCTGATGTTCTAAATTTCCAGCACAATTTTGCAAAAATTGCTTTCTTTTGGTATTCTTGGTTTCGTAGGCCAAATTTTAAGCGTATTTGTGCTGGAGATGAGCCTTTAAAAAGATTGAAGACTGCTTTGTAAACTTTAATCTGTAATTTGTTTAAGATATTGGTTTCTTTTCCGTGCCATATTTCCAATCCGTAAGACAAAGTTGGAAGCAATTGTGCTGCCATTATTTTTAGGAGGTGTCCATGCGAGGGGCATTGCAGTTTCTTATAAAGCTGTTTATAGGCGAAGATTAAAGATTGGGCTTTAGCTGTGATGTCCCTTTTTTGATCCACCAAGGACCAATGTTCCCTCAAAAATGTTTCCTCTGTGCGCTGCAGCCCAGGCTATGTGCGCCGGGAACCAGACCGCAAGTGTGGGTGCAGCGCCAACTATCACTCCAAATTTTTGCTTAAAAAAGTGAAAGGGCGGTGCATTTCCACACCTGTAGCGGCACATAAAGTGTCTAAAGGCAGGTGTTCAATTTAGACTCCAACGATGGTACCTTAAAATTTTACTTAAGATCCTCAACTCGAGCACTGTTCATAGGGTGGAAAAATGTTAGGAGCCTATACAAGATCACATATATACAATACGCATGGATACGGCACCAGATGAATCTGGATGTGGACGGCTTGGAGAAGCCTATAACACCTTCGCTGCTGGGCACATTCCACCACTGTGCTGGGGGGAGGGGGGTCACGCACAGCGGCCCCGTGCTCATGACGAGCTCAGCTCGTCATGCAGCACAGTGCTCGTGTGCTCATGACAAGCTGAGATCGTCATGACCACACCCGTTTTCATAGAACGCTCGCACAGCAGGGGAATTAGCCCAGCATGCGAGCGTTGTAACGGTTATGACGAGCTCAGCTCATCATAAGCACACGAGCACCGTGGCTCATGACGAGCTGAGCTCGACATGAGCATCAAAGGAGTTAAATACACAAAGTGCAAGCACTGGGTCTAGCCTCAAAATGACCCTGACGCCTTTTCTTATTTTCCGGCTCCTGAAACTACTGAGCTTAAACACGGAGTTGCATAAAACCGTGTTCCAATTCTACCCCGCGCATTGTGTTGCAATGCCAAAGGAGTGTGTAGTAATTACAAGGTGACTGACCCAGCATCACCCAGCTTGTCAATGAGGTGCCTTACACAGTGTTTGGTTAAAGTTAGAATACCCTTTCAAGCAATAATATAGTAAATTACTTATGACACAATTCTGTCCCGAATCACTATCAGGAAAGTGTATTTGTTGTGCTTGATCCTATTAAAATAGAAAAGGTTGAAATAGAGGCGGCTTTCAGAAAGGAAACAGTCTATTGTGATTTAATGTGTAGTTCTCTGCTCATATTAGTTTGTTTTGCTTAATTTTTATTCTTCTTGAATCTGTACATTTGTGAGCAATAAAAGGTTCACACCTTTCAATTGTTGTCTAGTACCAGTGATCACTCATGTTCAAGTGTTAGTAGTTGAACAGTGGTTTTTGAAGGTAGATGTGAAGACATCTTTTTCAAAGAAACTCTTTGCAACACCATGTATTGCAAAGGAATTGGTCACTCTTCGGTATGCTTGAAGTGTTATGTAGATGCATTGTTAATTTCAGAACAATTTTATATGTAAAAAGGAAACATCATGAAATGCAATACAAGCTTTGTAAAGTATACACAGGCAACGCATACTAAAAGCAGATGTGAAATCACAAGTTCTACAGTTTAACTTGCAGTGCTAATATTGATTAAAGACTATGTTAATTCATTGTTATATTGGTTATGGATCAAAATATTGTTGGGAAGCAAAATATTGAGACGCATCAGACATAAGTATAGAAATGTCACACAAACACAAGGAAAATATGAAAATGTCACATAAGGAAAATTAAACTTGCCAGCTATCTTTTGCTGAAAAGAAAGCGGCACTCATAGTTGTTGAAATGTCACTAATAATTACACTGAAATCATGAAACGGTCACACAAAGCAATGTGAAACCTTGACAGCTATACATGTAATTTCTATATATGTTTCCCTCCTCTTTATGGCGTGATTTTGCTGGCGAGAAAGTGTTACTCACAGCCCTGCCAAGCACAACGCTTCAGGTGTTAGACTAACGCACTTCAGTGTGGTGGTCCTCACTGAAATGCAAATTCACGCACAATAGCCATAGCACCTGCCTCGGCTGTCAAGCCATAACGCCGCTATACTGAAACTGGAGTGGCAGCGCGCATGTGCGAGAGCGCTGCTCCTGGTATGCTTTGCGGGCTGCTAGCTACAATGTATTAGTTAAAATAGGAAGTAATCCTCAGAGCTTCCTGAGCATTACGCAGGACCTGGCAATGCCAGAGCAGTACTTACACCGCAGTGCGGTAATTCAAACATAATCATGAATGATCTTTGCCACCGCTGAGATCCAAACCCACGGACCTGTGGTGGCTGTTGGAGTCCAGAGCACGCACTGTGCAGCTGCTGATTCTGAATACAGCCCGGGTGGCACGTTTGCCGAGGGAGTCATTCGTTGTGGTCAGGAGGACTCTGCTTTCTATGATTTGAAAGAAGGCAAAGCTCTGGTAAAATAGGCTCGTCAGTGCTAGTTGGTAATTGTGCTCGTTTTTAAGATGCATGCATTTATTGAATATGCATACTTAAGCTCATGGTATTTAGAGAAAAAAACGTGCCTTGGAGTTAAAAACATTCCCAACTTCAGCCTAATCAATATCTAATCACTAGTGTATGATTTTTATTGATCCAGCTAGCTCTTTAGTGGGGCGATCAGTGACCCAGTTGTACCCCAGCAGAGCCCGAGGACAGGGCCGCAAGTCACTGACTCTGTGTCCCCTCCCCTAGAGAGCAAACGAAGACTTTAACATGTGAGGGGTGCTCCCTTTAACCTTTTGCAGTAACATTTCGATACCTGAAGCGGATACAACATTTAACAGTATTTAACATTATTCCTGCAGTGGTGAATATTGTAATGTCTTTCTATATCTCAAATCTTGCTGGCCACAGCCCACTTTCTCCACCTGTGGTGCCAGCAGAACCCCACCAAGCACCCTCTCTTCTTATGCTGCTGTCTGGCTGTTTTTTGGCTGCCTCCAATGCCACCTCATTGCCAAACACGTCCCTCAGCTGGCAATTACCAGAACTCCTCGGGTGATCCAGGCAGGCCCCCGTGTTATGACCGTTCGCCTGTATTGACCGCAACGCATCCGGTTCTGGCCAGGGGCTCTCAGGCCCCCAGGGCACGCCGGCAAAAAGATACCGCCGTCCACTGGGTCAGCCCTCCTACACACAGCCTCCACTTCAGAGTCTTCTCCTCAGGGGCCTCCGCACTAGTGCCTTGCTGCAGGCCTCACACAACTTTGTTTCTGCCGCTAGCCCTCTCTTTCGGCTCTCTGTCCTAATCCAGGTGGGAGTACCGCAGATGCCCACTATTAGCAAAGGAATGCAGAGTCAAACAAAACATGTTCTTTCAGAATCATCTGAAAGAATATGTCGCGCTTGAGATTGCCACATTACTTTTCCTAATAGTGCACAGCTGCGGAGCAGATTGTTTTTTATTTATTTATTTATTTATTTATTTGATGAGTTTTATACAGCAGTGGCTAGACCTGGAGGTATCAGGGCGCTTTACATACAAATCAGCGAGTTGCAAGTTACACAAATATAACATAAGTTGATATTTCATATTAAAAAAGGCATTCTGAGCTGCAGGGGGAGTGATGAAGGACTATCTGCATGGAAGAACGAAAGAGAAAACAAGTCTGAGTTAGAGTGGAAGGGAGGGGTCAGGGACCAGGATGTCATTCAAACGAGTTTATTTGTAGCGCACTTCTCGTCACCCCTGAGAGAATTCTGGAGCTGAATGTAGTTGAAGGAATAAAACAGACTGATGCACCAGAAGAGAGGAAGAACAAAACCTCCGTTTTGCAGCTATCAGCAAGAGGGTCTGTAATGCCGTACAATGACAAACAGTGCGAGACAATCTGACATGTGTGACAGGGAGGCGCACTGGAACAAGCAGAAGGTAATATTTCATTGTTTTTTAAGGAATACCTACTATTTCTACAGTGGTCTGCATCATAGTTTAGGCCACAATAAATACGGAGCATGGGAGGCGGGCAGTTGTGAAGGGCGAAACGCCTGAGAGGTGCAATCTTCTGTTGCCTACAGTTTAAGTTTTTTTCATCCAGACAGCGGTGCAATAGGTGTGGTGTTTTGCAACCAGCCATACATTATATATACTCTTTGGAATCCGCTATGCAGGGGCTCGGTGCAACAGAGTGGTGTATGAGTGGAGTTGTTCTCTTAACAATGAGATGGGCAAACCATATGAATGAATGCACAGAGATGGCATTTGATGTCTGGGGTAGCACAAGAACAAAGTATGGGAATTACATTATGAAATCAACCACAGCACCCGTCTGAGGAGTCCACCCGAGTTTGATTGGTACAACGTATAGAAAAACACATTATACAAAAAGATTTGAAGTTTGCTCAAACGGGACCACTTAATGGAACAGCCTCTAAGAATGCGCATTACACAGCCTGTCCATAGGAGGGGGGCATTATACCAACAAAAAAAAGTGTGTTGCTGAGGAAGCTAATAATGGCGGTCTGAGGCTTTTGAGGAATGCAGTATTACGAAGTTCTAAGATGACCGTGCATAACACAGGCAGACGTGTGAGAGTCTTGCGCACGGGTATATTTGTTAGCCAAAATTATACATCAACATCTCACACACGTTTAAATCGACTGCAATCAATGTTGTACTCCTCAGGTTAAATAGTACTCTAATACTTGTACTTGGGTTACCTTGAAAAGAAAATCCTATAGACATCCGGAAATTCATTAGCACCTCACCTCAAAGATTCTGTGCCTTTGTAAGAGTATTCATGTTTAATTGCAGCGCATGATGGGTCTGCGATTCACATGAATACTTTCACAAAGGCCCACAATCTGCCCCCAGCTGTGCGCTATTAAGAAAAAAACGTAGTAAGTGCAGGCGTCACTTGCTCGTGTACCAGAGCCCTCCCTAGCCATTCAGGACATGAGGGAGACACTTTCCTGATGCGGCGGGAATGGTCTTAAGAGCTGTGTTGTGTGTGTGCGCTGCAATTGAGACACTGCGCGCTCAGGGGGACTTCAGTGCGCGCGCACTCACCCGCGCACGTTCTAGGGAACAGTGCCAAGGACATATTTCTGCCCACTTTGATACCCAAATATTTATATGAGTTTTTTTCCTCAATTTGTGTGTTCTTTGCGTACCATTTATATTTTCCTCGCCTGGGGCCCGCTAGTCTCACCACCTTGGTTTATGTTTTGTTTAATTCCAGGCCTAATAGGTCGAAGTAGTCGATTAGTTTATTTATGACCCTTTGCAGGCCTATCGGAGTTTGGCTCACTACCACAATGTCGTCCGCGTATTGCAGGAACTGGATTGGCTCGTTTGCCAATTTTGGTGGATGACCATTTACTTGTAGCAGGTAGTTGTTTAGGTCTGCTAAGTATAAATTGAATAAGCATGGTGAGAGCACACAGCCTTGTTTTAATCCGTTGGTTATATTTGTTTGTGACGATATTCTTCTCCCATCTCCGAGTTTTACTGTGGCCCATGTACCACTATATAAAGATATTATTGTGTCTATTATTATCTGGGGGAGGCCCCATGCTTCCAATTTTTTCCACAGACGATTGCGTGGCACTCTATCGAAAGCTGATTTCAGATCGATATAACATGCCAGTAATCCTGCCTTCTTCTTTTCTGCTATCTCTATTAAGATCGTCAGTGCTGAGAGGTTTGTGATGGTACCCAAACCTTGCCTGAAGCCTGTTTGAAATTTTGGAATTATTTTATTTTCATTTTTCCATTCCTGTAAGTGACGTAAAATGCAGGAGGCAAAAAGTTTTGCCTCTACGTCAATTAGGGCTATCAGCCTATAATTCCCAAGTTCTGTTCTACTACCGTTTTTATAGCTCGGATGGAAGAGATTTCTGCTCCAAGACCGTGGCGTCTTATCACAAAACAATTAGTTAATAAGGGGTGTGAGATAATTGGCCCAGAAATCGGGGTCTTTTTTTAAAAGGGCATTTGGCAGCCCATTTGGTCCTACGGCACCTTCGGCTTTCAATTTTTTGATCAAAAATGTTGTATATTTTACTGATGTTAATGGAAATAGACCTTCCGGTTCCCAACTGATTAAATCTTCTTTCTGTTCGTTTAATTTGAGAGTGGTTTCCTCACTTTCTAGTTCTTTTCTTTTCACTATATCTATACTTGCTTCTTTGCACGTGTTTTGGTTCGTTAAGGTGTTGTACAAGATCTCAATGTGTTGTAGCCAAGTTGTTTCGCTTATTCCTGAATTCTGCTGGGTTCCTGTTCCCTTTGATAGTTTATTTACTAGGCGCCCAAATTCACTGCTGTTTGGTAATTTGCTTGCCCATAGCAATTCCTCCCATAGTTTATCTCTGTATTTCCTTTTTGCATCTCTACATTCTTCCTTGTATTTTTTTCTCCCTTTTTGAATCTTGCTGTTATCTGTTATTCTCCCATACTTTATCTCTGTATTTCCTTTTTGCATCTCTACATTCTTCCTTGTATTCTTTTCTCCCTTTTTGAATCTTGCTGTTATCTGTTTCCTTTCCCATTCTATTTGCTATAGCATTTCGTCTTACCTCCTTTGCGATATTTCTTTTTTTGTCTCTTAGCTGTATAGTATACCATGGCTCCTTGTTGGGTCCATACGTACTTTTGCCTACTGATTTAGCTGGAAATTTATCTAGCAAAGACGTATGCATATTCTCCCAATCTTTTGCCAATAAATGTGCCTCCAAGGCCCCAGTATTCTCTACATGCGTATACACTGTATCCATTATCTCTTTAATTATGGTTCCTCTCTATTTAAGTTTCCTTAAACTGTGTACTTCTGGCATTACGGCTAGGGATGCTGTACTCACTTTTTGCTGTATATTTAGGTTTAATACGGTTTCTTGAGGGAAATGATCGCTCTCCGGCCGTGTTAAAATGCAGAAGTGATCAATCAGGTGTATGAGGTCTTTGCTGATTATTGTGTAATCTATCGTGGAATTTTTATTTCCACAAGAATAGGTAGTTCTTGCAGGTTGATCTCCCTTAATATTTCCGTTTAAAGTCACTAATCCCAGGGATTCCAAGTCATTCCATATTTTTTGGATTCTACTTTTGATGTCCTTGCCTCCTGTCAGATTGCAATTGAAATCGCCTGTGACGATCATCTCGTGATTTTGATGTGTTACTTGTAATGTTTTTATTATGTTTAACAAATCTGACAGTTTTTTTTAGGGTTCTACTGCTTTTCTGGGTGAATGTATATGTTTAAGACCAGTAACTTCCACCCCACTCCGTTTGTAGGTTGTTTACTTTCTAGTTTTATGACTTGTATCCAGTTTACTCCGGGATCCATTTCCTCTACCTTCCAATCGAATTCAATTGTTATATATATGGATAGACCCCCCCTTGGGTGTCCATACTTGGCGATCTTTTCTGCCATTACATGATGTTCTTCATATCCTCCTATGTGTCTTGGAGTTATATTCCATGTTTCTTGCAGGAGGATTATATTAAATTTAATCAAAAAGGAGATGGTCTCTTGGTCTTGTTCCATTTCTTTAAAACCATGGACATTCCAGCAGCATATTCTTATTCTTCTCTGCCTATGCTTAAATTCCTCAATATTTTGCTCCTTGCTGTCTGTAGTGTTTCCATCAGGATCGACATGAATTCAATGCGTAAGGTATCCAGGACTAATCATGGTTTCCCTCGGGCTGGAGATGCAGCTGTCTGGGGTTTGTGCTATTCAAACATGGATCCCTGCTTGTTTGTTGGGTGGTGGTCTTATTTCTTGCTCCCATAAGAACGGAAGTTGTCTTTCCTTTTGTGTTTGTGAATTGGGGTGCCACGTTGTTTAATAGCGGGTATGGGTATTTTATGGGCATTGGGTATGCTAGTATTATGCCCCACGCTGCAAAGACTGCTCTTGTGGAAAAAATGAGCTCGGCTATCTCTTTTGATGCCCATGTTGTGCTACTTACTTACAAGTCTGTCTCTTTATTCATTTGGACAAATTCTACCGCCAGAAGTTCTGCCGACGTTATTTCCCTTAATTTGGGAATCTCTCTGAATAGGCGCATTATATTTCCCCTATTCAGAGTGTCCAATTTCCCTTTTGTTAGATATTCTGGCCTGAATATTAATTTACATCCTAGGTCTAATGAATCCATTAGTCACTTCTGATTTTGATTTAATTCTGTATTTTCCCGGGCCAATTCCCGCGGGTTATTTTGTCTTGTGAACTCTACGATGGACCTTTCTAATGAGGGAGGCCTTGTTGATGTGGCTACCTCATCGATTTCCCCTGTTTCCGTCTCTGCTGTTCTATGGCTTGTGGCTGACCTAGCGTTATCCCTATATTTATTGTCAGCCGGTGCGTTGCAGGTCCTTCCTTTTTCCCCCAAGGTAATTATTAGTTGGGTATCAGTACTTATGGGTTGTTCAGCTTGAGGCTCATAACTTCTATCTTTTTTCGTCAGGTCTGGTTTCTTATCATTTCTCCTTGCGATCGATTTTGTGAGGTTTTTAATTCGAATTGTTTTTTTTGTGTTTGTGCATTTTCCAATAATATTGTTTCTCTTTCATGTTTTTCTATTATTGGTTTATGAGCGGATCTCTTTTGTTTATTTCCTGATTCATACGCTTTATTTTTTGTTTTATTTGTTGTTTTTGCACCTGCGTTCTGTCCACTTTTTGGTTTGCTTTGTGTATTTTCTGGTGTTGTCTGTTTGTTTTCCCTGGAGGTGCTAGGAGACCCCATGTTATCTGATATATTTGTATCTTAGTTATTTGATTCTCCTATTGCGGATTCTTCTGCCTGATCAATACTGCTTTTGTTCCACTTTTGTGTGAATATAGCATGAGTTTGACTTTTTTCCTGCTTTGTTTTTTTAGTGGCGTTCTTCCTAGCTTTCCGCGCTCGTTTACGTTGTCTTTTGGTTTGGTTCTCTAATGCACCCGGTGAGGATGAGGCTCTGCTTTCACTAGGCTCTTTTCCCTCGTCATTTGTTTTGTTTACTTCGTTATGTTTGTGGTGTCTTCAGGTTCAATGAATGATCTCATATTTTTTTGCTTTTCGATCTTTAATTCATCTGTTGGCCTTGTTATTTGTGTTACTCGTAGGATTTCAGACAATATTTCTGGTAGGGAAGCCAGTTTATCTATTATTGTACCGCATCCACAACTTTGATCCAGTGGTTTATATTTAGTTTGAGTTTCATTGTTTATCCCTTTAGTGATTTGGGCTGAGATTGTTTCTAATTTAGTGTTTATTCCCGCTATATGTGTTGCAATTAAATTCATTAGGTCTACCCGGACGTCTAATTTGTCGGATTGGAAGTTTAAAACATCAATTGCTTGCTGTAAGCTTTTTAGTAGTGATTCACTCCAAATGGCGGGCTGTGTGTTATTCGGCTGCATCGAAATCCCTGATATAGAGTCAAATCCGCTTGCCGATGAGATTGGAATTGGGGACTGTGTTTTTATGTTTCCTTGTGGTTTGCCTCTTTTCTCATTGTAATGTTCCTACCAACGGATGGGACTGGGTATGGTTTTTATGGGAGTTAAAACAGCTTCCCTCTCGGCTCCCTTTTTCCTTTTTTCCAGCGGGTCAGTTTCTTTGTATTTCGCTATCCTATTCGCCCCTGCTTCCTCGTCATTTTGTGTGTTTAGTTTTAATACCTTAATGAGTTCTTCTTCCTCAGAAATTGAAAAGGATCTTGTCCAGTCTATCTTTTGGGTACTGCCTTGTAGTTTGGCTTGGCACCCGATTTGACTTTGGTCATTTTTTGATATTTGACTTTTTCCTTTTTCTTCTTTGTTCCCTTTGTCTGGCGTGGACATGAGTTGGAGAGTGGGTGCGTGTATCTGTGCTGTAGTTTTTAACAGCCATTTTTTAATTGCTGATTTCTCTTTGGCTAGTGTACCTGTACTACCTTCCAATTCATTTCCTCTTTTATGTTGTGGCTGTTGTGGTTGTTCTATCAATGGTTCCCGTTGTATCTGGCCTTTTACACCCAGATTGTTTGGTGTTATTAAATGTATTGGTTTTATTGGACTTTGTAGGCTTTGAGCCTCTTCTGTCGTTACATAAATTGCCGCCATTGGGTCCTTTAAGAACTGAAATTTACGTTTCACGTTGTTCTCCCCGAACTTAAATGGTTCTGGTTCTGGTGTTGAGAGTGGAATCAAGCTCTTATTTTGCAAGTTGGAAATCTCCTATATTTTACTTTTATTTGCGAGTTTGGTTTGATCTCTTGTGACCGCTCTTCTCCTGTTTTTGTGGGTGGGCACTTGGCGGACTTTTCCCGACCGCATATCCCCAGTTCTTTAATCAGACTAGGGTTGATACTGGTCCAATTGTCACTTCTCTTGCTCAATACCGCCTTATTGAGCCCCGTATTCCACCACTTACAAGCACTTGCAAACACGAACTGGTTCAGCGCCCTCTATGTCCGGCAAGATGGCTGATTTCACCTTGCCCTTGTTGTTACCTACAGCCTGGCATATAACACCAATGTCTCAAATGCCTCCTACTGATGTGAACAAACAATGCAGCTCACTCCACTCTGCTCCCACTGTCGCTGCCCTCTTCTATGAGACCCCTACTGCTCTACAACCCAGCCGGGGGAGCAGAGGGGAAGAAGGACTGGAGGACTAGAGGTCCAAGCAACCGGCAACCAGGGAGTATAAAGTCAGTGCAGTTGTCTAAAAAGAAAATTGCTAGGCCTCTCGTGGCCTCTCGTGCCCCCCCCCACCCCCGACCTCTTACGTCCCTGCTGCCCCCTGTTCCCTTTTTCCCTTGTGACCTTATGGCGTCCTAAGTGACGTCCTATGGTGCTTTAGGGTGGGATTTCTGGGGCTTTCTGCGGTTGTCTACAAATTTTAATGTGGCTCGCGGTTTTGAGGCACTTGTGGCTCTCACCTCTGTCAGCGCTGCCTCCGCCTCCACCGCCGCCGCTGCTGCTCCAATGCTGGCGATGTGAGAAAGGAGGAGTAAGAAGCCGAAGTTTGGCACCCTGCCGCCGGCTCTCCCGGCGGTCAGCTGCCAGCGCCCAGCTCCCTGCAGCTCCCGATGACAACGAGGAGGTGCGGTTCAGCGGGCTCCGACGGACTCCTCTAGCTTGGTTCGACACGGTGCACAAAGCACGAAGCACCCGGTTCCCGGTCCCTGGCACACGGCGCACGACCCAGCTCAGAAGCGCCACCTGTAGCTCCTGTCAGTTCTCCCACACAAGTCTGACTGGGGGGGTTGGTTAGGTGTCAGGATGAGCAGTGTGGTTACCAGATTGTGAGTGTGTGTTTCAGGATGAGGGGAGTGTGTATGTTTGTGTGCCAGCTGGAATGAGCCAAAAACGTGTCTGAGTGTGTGTGTTTGTGTGAGTGTGAGTATTTGTGTGTGTGTTTGAGTGTGTATCAATATAAGGATTATGGAAAATGGTACAAGTGCAGTTACATGATATCAGGTCTCTTTCAGTAGCAAGCTTACCCAGTTTCTGCAGGATCTGACCTCTGATCTGGATGCAGACAGACTGAACCAGGATCCGGTCATTCTCCTCTGCATATATCCACGTGCCTACAAAAGAAGGGAATAAGAGTACAGTCAGGGGTATTTACTAGCAATCCATAAAGGAAGAGATTCCACAGAAGTCAACATGGCTAATCTCACGTATTTCTCAGAGTGTATATTTGGCATTTCAAAAAGAATATCAGTGGCTTGTGGTCGTTTTCAGAGTGAATGCCAACCCCCTTTATACTTCTAAACTTTTGCACAGGCTATGTACGAGAGAGCATTTCTCTTTTCAATAATCAAGTATAGTTGCTCCTGTTGTCTGAATGTATGCGAGGCAAGCAAATTGTAGTTTTACATCTGCTTTTCCACACTAAAACCATCCAAATGCTTTATTTACTGGCATCAGCTGTAATAAAAACTGGTAAACCTGGAACAGATGGTTGCAAAACTGGTGGCTCCATCAACCCTCTTTTTAACGGTCTGAAAGTCATTACGTGTTCTTCACCCGAGACAAACGCCACACTTTTCTTAAGAAATCTAGTACGTGGTTGAACAATTGGGGCAACATTTGGAAAACGCACAATAAAACTCACAATGCTCCAGGAAAGACAGCACTTGATCTCTGCCTCTGGTTGCTGGATCTTCACCTTCGGACTTCAATAAACCTAGCCTGGGCGTTACTCCTTCATATGAATTGAGATGCCCCAGATAACCAATGTGGAGTTAGAAAACTTTCATTGGTTTTTGAGTAGTTCTAATCCTCTCTCAAGCAACAGTGCCACTATACCATTGAGTCTGTGATCATGCTGTTTCTAGTCACTTCCAAACAGCAGAATGACATCTTAAAAAGCTAAACACCTTCACACCCTATGAATAAACTATGCACTAGCCACAATGAAATGGCTACTGCTGATGCCAACCATGAATGCCCTTTTTAAGTCGAGTCTAGACAGCGCTCTGCGCTGTTTGGAAGATCTGTTGTATGTACTTTGTGTGGCTTTGGCGCATTACCCTAGGACACGTCTACTTTCGCTTTTGTTATGGACTACTTTTTTTTTTTAGCAACTGCCTCTTTTTAACTGTCTTGATAGAAAATGACCAGCAGAGGTCAATAAAATACCAGAATAGCTTTACTCAGGATAATGTGCTTCATAGCTAAAAACGTATAAGGTCCCAAAGGCAAGACCTATTGCATTACAAATGTTTGTTCTTAATTGAAAATTGCATTTGGGATGTCATTCTCAGTCAGATTGTGTCACTCCTCAACAAATAAAACCTGATAATAGGTGGGATATGTGCCTGCCTTGATAAAAACACTTTGCATGATGGCCGTCTTGTCATCAATAGGAGGGGAAAAGTCCACACATATGGTCTGGTTTGGACTGTGTTACTCAATGTAGACACTCAGCTCCTCATTCCTCTTCTGCGCTATGATATTGGTGACAGCCATTACTTCCTCTTCCCTTTGCTCTGCTTCTTCATCATCAATACTTCTCCACTAAACACATTACCTGATGGAATTAGTGCAATATATCATGACATTTAGGCACTACCCACACTTTACCATACATACTCTTCCACTTATGATCAAACTCCTATTAAATCTATTTCAATGCTCCCATAAGCTCCTCGAGTCAATCTAGTTCCAAACAGCGTCCTTTTTGCCCTACTCTCTTAAATATTTTGTCTCAGATTACAGAGATATGATAAATTAATATTATACCACCCACCAGCATTTTAGCATTCGGATCGCTACACAATCTGCCTTCTTCTGGCACGTTCTTCTTACACACTGTCAGGATATTGACATGCCACTCTCTCCAAACTTTCCTGAAACTCACCTGGAGTCATGATATTAATCCTTCACTTGCTGCAACTACCACAATATATTCTGAGCTAAAATGACCAATTGCCCTACAACTGCTACACTCTTTTTTTCCACACCGAGCAAAATTGAGTCTGTCATGTGTCTTGGCGACACACATTTTAAAATTTACCAGCCAGAATTTGTGTACTGAACAATTTTCTACTCCCAGTTCTTCCACTCAGTCTTTCAGCGCAAACAGTACAATCTTCTCTATACTCTTATTGTGAGCCTTTGCTACTTCCTGCGAGCACTCAATGGTGTTTGCAATGTACACATTCACTGAGGGATTTTTGCATGTCTGTATCTACAGTAGATATTTTGACAAATCATCTCACCAGTAGCGGATCACCTATCAGTTGGTAAGTTTTCCAAAGTACACTGCTGCTGAAATCACACTGAGCTTTGCCACAGATGTATCAAATGTCACCACTGCCACAGAACCACTGAGGAGCGTCTATCTCTCTTGACATTACTATTATGGCCACTGAAGTGTTTCTCTAGTCTTTTTACTGCCTCCTCATTTTCATAGTACTCCACACCTGCAGGAGGCTAGCACACGAACACGTCTTTCAAAATATTCTCTCCCTCCATGCTCTGGACGTTTTGAAACATCCATCTTTTCCTGATCAGATGAAAAGAGAAAGAATCTGTGGCCCCTGCACCACACTGATGGCCCTAGAAAAGTCCCTCCAGCACACTGGAGATTCTTCATGTGCTTGTAGGGATCGTGGGAATGGCATTCCTGACTCCATAGCAAATGAGACTATTACGTAATACATTGAAATGAGAAATAACATGCTCTAGTAAATCAGAAATCAAAATAGTGGAAAGTGGTGTCATTAATGAGCACTATTGCACCATTTCTTTACTAAGCGTTGTAAATATTGTCTCAGGTTTTCTTTTAGCATCACTGTACACAAATGAGATGGTACCCCCAGGAAAGAGATTATGTGCACCACAGCTTCTTCTTTACTTCAGCTGGTAAGGCTACACCACTGGCTTTATGTCTGGTGTTTTGTAAGAGACTGCTATTGAAGAACAAGCACAATCCCAATGAGCGACACCTTGCTGGATCTGGGATCGGTGCTCAAGGAAGGATGATGGGTAGCAGTATGTGGCTGTGAGATAATCGCACCAGACGCCATGGTGGTCCAAACTTTCCTAAATCGCTTACACATGCAGATCATATTTAGCACTCAGCCAACCACAGTGGGATGATATAACAAGTAAGATGGCTGCCAAGCACCATTCGATATCAGATGTTGTCAAATGCTCGCTGCATGTTCCTTTCTGTGAATCTAGACCGCAATGCTCCTGATGAAGTTGCATTGCCTGGCCCAGGCCCAACAGATCGATGAGCTTTGCTCCCACCTCAAAGATCGATGCTGCCCGTTCCTCCCTATGCAGCTTGCCCACAAAGATTCAGCACCTCCTGTGGAAATTGGCTGCAGGATGAGGCTACAATTAATGTCTTCTTCTGTTCACCTGTTTAGATACTAAAGCTAATGGGCAGGGATTCTCCACAGATTCTCCACGGATTCCATGCAGTTTGACAACTCATTGCTAGCATTGCAAGCTCTGAGTCACAAGTGAAGTAAGAAGCTCTTAATTAGAAACCCAGACAGGAACAGGTCACACAAAATGTAAAGCTGATTACCTATGTAAAGGACTGGGCCTGCCTTCTTTAGGCAGGCACTGCAAAGCTTCTAAAACCAATGTTCTAAAAATAATTCCTCTAAAGACAAGATAAATAAATGTTATTAATTTAAAAATATATTATTCATTGATTAGAAATAATACACACAACTGTGCATCATGCAAGGTTTTTTGTAGTCTAATAACAGAGCATTTCCTACGATAGGGTAGGGTTTCATCATTGGCCCGGATAGTGACACTCAGAAGACAAGTTGTTTCAACAAGGTGCTGCAGTCCATTTTTATTTACTCCATAAAAAAACGTAATCACCATACTTCAGAGATGTTAAAGAACATTTCTACAGGGTGTCTGTTTGGGCACAGATCTGCCTCTCACTATGATCAAGTAGAGCTTTCATACCATACTCTATAGACTAGTGCTGAAGGGTAATAAAAGAGCCACGACCAGAAGGAAAACAAACAATTCCCTGATATAAAAGGTTAACTCAACATAATGAAAAGCGGCTAAGAGATGCAAACAATTAATACAATTACATGAAAATCTTTTTTTAAAAACATTCAGAAAGCTTCTGGTCAGTTCTAAATGTGGATGCTGTGAGTGAATTTTTGTATGCCCTCATATCTGAGGCCACATATCACCATGGTACTGCCAGTTGGGGTGAGACCCTTGCTCCACTGTTATACGAAGGGCCACTGGAATTATGCGATTGTGCAGCCACAGCATTTTTTGTATATTTATAGAATTGCCACATTTACCACATGATCCATAATCTGCTACATAATCTACATATGTTAACAAAAAATTGTATCTAGTTCAAAAGTTACTAAAAATGAAACAACACGTGTTGCCACGCAGTGGATGGCCCTTTGCAAAGGTTCACTGATCAGCTTTCTGTTGCTTATTGATATATTTGAATGTTAATCTGCTACTAATAAGATGCAAAAAAATGTCCACACCGTGTTTACAAGTGTAAAAATGATAAAATAATGATGTAATACTATCACAAAATGTGCTGCACAATGCCCCATAATTTGCCTTTTCTTGCTGCATACGTTTTTCAACCCTGCAGCATAGTCCAGTGACCCTGCTTATAGCTATGTTCCTATATTGATAGTGCGCACTGCGTCACTGGAACCAAGCTATACATGGCTGACGAGAACTAATTAAGGCGAAAACTGTCCTGGAATGCTTGTTCCATTTCTTCAGGGATGACCTGGCTTGGCAGTATGGTCTACTCTAGACTGTTCCCATTAGAGCAGGGTCAAAACTGATTTGCATGTAGCTGGGTCCAAACTGAGGTGGCATGGTGTGGAAAATAGAGGTGGACTGGAATGCAGCTCTGAATAATTATTAGTGGCTGAGATTAGGGGTGGGAGGGAAGCTTCGCTCTGCCGGCAGTGTCTGCAGTTTTCACTACTCCGCGCTCTGCTTGGAGCACAGAGTTCAGAAAAAAACTGTGTGAACTGCAAAAGCAAAGTTTGCTGCCTACCATTATTACCTCTGGGCAGTAGCATGTGCACACTTTCAAGATGGCCGCTGGTTAATCTTAACCTTTTGTCATTCAACTATTTCCATGGCTCATCCCACCCCACATATTCTCCCAGGCCTTACTATGTGGAGAGAGGCTCTGATGTCCCTGCTTGAGCTCCGCCTCTGATGTAGGGCTGGCTGCTTTGAACCAGCAGTGGCAGTGGCAAACCTAAGCTATGGGCACCGGTACCTGGAAGAACCATTACCAACCACAAATTGGTAGCACGAGTCCCCTGGCTGCACTGCTGGGGCTAAAGAGAGGAGGTGACCCACCGCTCCCAGTGTCAGCAGCAGTACCTGGGACATGATTGACAGTGCCGCAGAGTGAGAGCAGCCCCTGACACCCTCCCACTGCACAGGCCTCGGATGTGATTGTAAAGGAGCTTGAGCAGCTCTGGACTCGGAGTAACGCCGGTAAGCAAAGCGACCTACACTGACTTGTGTGTCATGGGTGGGGTGTTTATTGTTTAGGCTGTTTAATAGCGCTTACTGTATTTCGCTTTCATGTCGCCGGACCTCCTTTCCTTAACTTGAGTCACGTGCTCCAAGTGCCTTGGCCGATGTTTCATGCCTCCTTTGTGGGTACACGCCAAGAAGTCCCAACAGGGAGCTGGAGATGCTGAGATGGGTGGTGATCCAACGTCAGAGCGGACTTTGTTGTCTCTGACACCTAAGCAAGCTCTGCACTTTACATCAGGTTGCCTACTATGCCCAGTGTGGAACTTCGCGGAATTAGGCAGAGTTTTTTTTGTCACTCTGTGGAATTCCATAGAGTGGAACTCCGTGAGCTCCTCACGGGCCTAGCTGAGACTAGTTCAAGCATGGCATTGTGACAAAAACTCCTAGGCAATGTCAATAAAGCAAACAATATACACAGTATCTATGACATTAAGAAGACCAAGGAAGACGGAAAAAATATATTCAAAGTTGTTACCGTTTTAATAATTTCTTCTCATATTATCTAAACACATGATATTTATACAAAACATTTAAAAAATGAAATACAATATGTAACACATCACATTTAATCAATATGTATCAATAAAAGGTTAAAAAGTGGCAATATCTTTATTAACTTTTTAACCCTTTATTTATACATATTGATGTGATGTGTTACATATTGTGTTTCATTTTTTAAATGTTTTGTATAAATATCATGTGTTTAGATAATATGAGAAGAAATTATTAAAACGGTAACAACTTTGAATATATTTTTTCTGTCTTCCTTGGTCTTCTTAATGTCAGATTATTGTGTATATTGTTTGCTTTATTGACATTGCCTAGGAGTTTTGGTCACTACCATTTAAGTCCCTGTCCTGGGAATTGAACTATCCACTGTTCTGGGGGTCCTTGTTTTTTCTCATTAGTTCAAGCAATCCATCCATCACTTTATTTGTATCCTGTACTATTAAAGGCCCCCGCTTTGTAAACATACCTGTTCCTCCACTGTTGTTTATAAGACTGCCGAGGATGTATTCAGCTTTCAATAGTTTGCCTGGAAATACAAAGAAAAGACAAACTGATAACATGAAATGCAGGATGGTAATCCCTGTTTCAGTCTTACACATGCAAAAAAAACTTCCAAGACATAAAGTAGCAACGTTTCAAATAATTCGAAAGCATGCCAACATTATTTCGCCTTCTCTTACATCATGAATAGTTTTCACTCACAGCTCCCTGAGATAAAAATTAGCAAATTGCTGACTGTAACCTAACAGCAATATCATTGGTATACGTCGTTGCGGTAGAGCAATTATGTGGTGGTGGCTCTGCAACTATTACGTTCAGGTTTTGCTCTATTTTGAAGCCTTCCTTTGTTAAGATGAGCGATGCTGGAGCTGAGGAAATTTGATCAGATCCCCAGCTTAACGTAGCATGAACCATTATAAATAAAGGGATCATCTTTCCTATTGTCCAATTTGCGCAGATCGGAAGAAAAATGTACAAGTGCGTGATTTACAAAGGGGTCTGTAACAGGGAGGGCAGAAGAACTGTGTACAACTTCATCATCTGCCGGCAACTGAATATTCACATGTTTCACGTTTATTGGTTACAGGCTTAGGGACAGTGTTCTCTGGGAGCCAGGAAGTTCCTGTCCTGCGGATTTCAGCAGGGTAAAGACTGGTTATTTTTATACCTCTTAAAAACAGTGTTGTTTCCAGAAGAGGTCACTAGTCTTGTGGGGGATCCAGGGCTGAGAAGGTAAATGGGAAGGATACAATGAGGTCAATATTAATTTTCATCTGTCATTGTGATTATTCCAGTGTCGTTTTAAGTTTTTGATAAAGAAAACGCAGCCTTTCCACTCACGACCCATGCAGTTCCCTATGACCCTTTTAGACTATGGAATGTTTGCTTAGTAAACTTACATGGGGACTACAGAGAGAGACTTTGAATGGTGCGCCATTATGGGGTACGTTGGGTGAGGAACTGAAGCGACATTTTGAACTGGAACGGGGAACGGCATGACTTGAAGTTTTGAGTTGGACGCCTTGAAAGGAGTCATCGGGGAAAGGCACTTGCCATGACCAGCTATGGCTGGCATCTACAGGGGGTGAGGGGTGAAATAGGGTTAAAGATGTTTAAAGAGCGCATTTGTGGCTGGTCGCAAGATGGTCGGCCAAAAAGACATGCACATTTTAAACTGTGTCATACTAGCCCACCCTCTTCCCTGCTCAGTGTCATGCTTCTGTCACTCAGCAGCGGACCCGCCCCTGTCTTGATGGTAGGCTCGGGATGGGGGATGAAAAATAAAATGGTAATTAATTTCATCTTTGGAGAAGTTTTTAAGTGGGGCGACACTCCTCCGCTCAAACGAAGGAACCGCCCCACTCATGACCAAGCTTATGAGTAGAGGTACAAAAGGGGGTGGTTATGGACGGAGCATCTGAACCAATCAAACACTCACACCCAGTCAACAGATCTGGGTTTAATCCATCACCGTTCTTTAGCCCACTCTGCCAACCCAGTTCAGACATGGCCATATGCAAATCAGTCTGACCCTGTGCCTCATGGGAACAGTACAGCCCGAACTGCCAAGCCATGCCTTCCCTGGACCGGAAACAAGCTTCCTAGGACCGGTTTCTGGCATTGCAGCCGTCTTCAGCCAGGCTTGCTTGAATCCAGTGGCAAAGTGAACAAGGGACTAACGTCTGAGCATACCCTGCCAACTTATGGCGAAGAAAGCAGTTCAAAAGTGGGTGGTGATGGACGGATTGCCTATGACCCTTTTATACTATGCAATGTTTGCTTAGTAAACCTACATGGGGACTACAGAGAGAGACTTTGAATGGTGCACCATTATGGGGTACGTTGGGTGAGGAACTGAAGCGACATTTTGAACTCGAACAGGGAACAGCATGACTTGAAGTTTTGAGTTGGATGCCTTGAAAGGGGTCATCTGCACTTGCCATGACCAGCAGTGGCTGGCATCTACAGGGGTTGAGGGGTGAAATGGGGTTAAAGATTTTTAAAGTGCGCATGTGTGGCTGGTCCCAAGATGGCCGGCCAAAAAGACATGCACATTTTAAACTGTGTCATACTAGCCCACCCTCCTCCCTGCTGAGTGTCATGCTTCTCTCACTCAGCAGCGGCCCTGCCCCAGTCTTGATGCTAGGCTCAGGATGGGGGTTGAAAAATAAAATGGTAATTAATTTCATCTTTGGAGGAATTTTTAAGTGGGGCGACGCTCCTCCGCTCAAACGAAGGAACCACCTCTGGTCATGACCAGGCTTATGAGTAGAGCACAACAAAACAACATCCCCAACAGTGACAGGGAGATAGCACCAATGGAGATAGGTGTACTGAATTTGGCGTCTCTTGAGATCTTCTAGTTCTGGAAAAACAAGCACTAGTAAAGCTATTAGGTCTTGTCTTCAGGGCCAAAGTATTGGTTTTGCCGATGCTAATTTGTGTTAACACTGTACCTACTTTTATATTAAATAATCATTTGAAAACAGCTGTCAGCTATCTCGGAATGTAAATTAATAATAAAGTATAAATAGAATTCCATGATGGTTTGCGGTGCATCAGTACTCATGTACCTGCTCGTACACACCTAGGCTGCAATCTTGGAATATATTTTCTTATAAACTACAACAAAAAGCTTTCTAAGGTCGCCACCCACACATGCTGATGGTGACCATCTGGGATTGGGATTCCCATGAAGTACAACAAAAGCATGTCAATATTGGTGCCCATGTCTATGTATGAGTACACGTTTGCGGTAATGCGCCAGCACCCACCTTGAATTTGTTTTGCTATTCTTCAGCTTACTTTATTTCAACTTACTGTTCAGTGGACGATTGCTATTTTCCAATAGTAAATTAAGATTAACGGAGGTAGGGCAGCCATGCATAGGACAAAAGAGTGAGCAGCAGGCTGGTAGCAGTGTACTGCTGCTGGGCCCATGCATTTTATTTGCGGAAAATCATCAGCAAGCATTGGCAAATGCTCGGTTAGCAGAAACTTTGTAAAACCTCTGAAAGTTGTATTCGGCTACTCTGGCCCACTTTGGGCTAACACCGGCAGGAAGGAGGTCAAGGTAGCCAGTAAGGATTTATAGAATAGTTACCTTGTCACAAAAGAAGTCTCCAGCCCAGTTCCAAACTCTATGGGCAAACAGCCATAAACTTCAATGGAGTGGTCCTGATGCAAGGGATACATGATGCGGAAGATGCTGTAAGATGCTGAGGGTGCTGTGCGGTCAACAGCAGCCTTCCTGGGGATACTTCTCAGCCCTGGTGAGGTGACTTTCCCGCAGGGGTCAATGTCCCTCAAATTCCGGGGAGTCCAGCAAAAGTCCAGATGCCACTGGACTAATGGTCTCCGGTCACAGCAAAACCAGTGATTCCCTTTGGTGAAAGCTAGTGTCCATCTTGGGTGACCAAAGTGCACTCCACTGACTCTCCAACGTCCCACAGACTTGGTTGCAACTTTTTAGTGTTAGGACTTAGTTTCCCAGGCTGCAGGTCGGCGGTCAGTTGCAATTAGGTGATTGTGGCTACTGGCCAGCCAAGGTAGGCTTCTTCAGCTTTTGTGGCCCTGGAGCTGTAAGAGAAAGTCAGCCAACTGAACCTTGGAGATCACCTCTTCCGAATGGGGGTCAGGAACAAAGCTTCCTCATGCCAGGCACCACAGATATTGTCCTCTATGTTAGCCCAAGGAGCAGCAGGTGCAGTTCAGTCTTTGGTGCAGCATCTCTTGCCAGATACAGGGTACAGCAGGGCATTCCTTCTTCCGTCCTCTCTCCAGAAAAGATGGGATCTGAGGTCTGGATGCCAGGGGTGGGGGGCATATTTAGGCCCAAATAAGTGAACTTGGCAGATGCGGCGGTTACTAACCAATGGACTACCAGGTCTCCTCCTGCCTGATGACGGTTCCCTGAAATATGTGGCAACTAGCTATCCCAGAGTGCACTATTATGCCCACTCCAAGGATGGCAGAAACTCTCTTTCAGTGTGTGGAGCTTGGTAGCTCACCCTAGAGGTGTGGCGAATTACCCACGAGAAAACTGTTTTGGCAACTGTTTTCTCCTGTCTGTCCCTGATGCCAACCCTTCTATCTGAACAAGAGTGCCCCCTTCATGTGTGTGTTCAAAATGTGCCCTTCAAAGGCAACTTCCCCTTTGAAACTTGCATTTTGGGCTCACATCCTGTGTGGCTTTGTGCCAGGGAGAGGTAACACCTATTCCCAGGCAGACCTCTATGGTTCCCTTTCTTGGGAGTCGTTCACACTTTCGCCCAGGAGGGCAGAAGGCTGTCATGGTGCCAGCATATGCGAAAGGCCACTGGTAAACTTGAGCAACAGAGTGGCAACTTCATAAAAGCTGCATTTACTCAAAGGTTTCATTACATTCAACTAGGGCACCAAGAGAAGTTTAATGCAACAATTGTTTTGGTACCTTGAGGTACCAGCCTTAGTATTCCCATTCAGATGTTAGCACAGGTGAGTTGTTACAATTTGTTTTATTTACAGTTATAACATTTAATAATACATGCCCTACTTACTACTATACAGACTCTGCCTTAAGACTCGATAGGCCTTCCTTAGGGGTAACGTATATATATATAAAGGGAGGCGTAGATCTTGTCATTGTTTAAAAGGTAAAATCGAGGTAGCAGTTTAAAACTGCTCTTCCAGTCTGCAGTGGCAGGCTGGGAGCCATGTTTTACTTTTCACTCACAGGGTGGCACAATCAGTGCTGCAGTCCCTAGAGGCAATATCACTTTACAGGCCCTTGGTAGTCCTGGTACCATATGTTAGGGACTTATAAGTAATTTAACCTATGCCAATTGGGTGGAGGCCAAGCCAACATTGACTTCTGAGGGTCAGAACACAGGCAGTGAGGTCTGGTTAGTAGGCTTCAGTGCACTTTCAGAGTCGAAAACCCAACAGCATCAGTCCAAAACTTTGGGGGTGATCATGCAAAAAAGATGCATTCCCTTAGAAATGGGATTCCGGATTTGCTGAGGTATGCACCCAGGCTAGGCAGGAACCACCACTCTAGTCAGGGTAAGCTAGATACACAGTACAAAATAACCTGTGTTCACCCTCTTATAGCGTCGCAAAAAGCAGTCAAGTTTATCTAAAGAGGCAACGTTTAAAGTATATTTAAAACACACCACAACACAATGAATACACCACAAAAAAATTCAAACCAGGTTTTAAAAGATAGAGCATACTTATGTGAGTAAAACAATACCTAAAGGACAGAAATCCAATCCGTAGAAGTTTTGATATGAATTTTTAAAGATTAAATGCAAAAACAGTGCTTAGAAGTCACTAGCGGTCAAAAGGTTACTTGAGGTCACAAGGGAAAAGTGCAAATCCAAAGTTCAGGCCGGCTACAGGACCCAGGCAGGGCCCACTGACAAAACACCTTCGATGGAGCAAAGTGTTGACGTTGAGTTCATGATGCGTCGATCTTTTCTACGTATTCGGGTCTCTGCGTCATCAATGACCTTAAACCGAGGTTAAGGTAATGTGTTGTTGGTGAGTTGCGCAGAGTGTAGTTGTCGAACTGTGCAGGCTGTAAAACCGCTGTCGTCGAACACCTTCAGCGTCGGCGTTGAAGTATGATGAGTTGGTTCTGATTAGCGCAAGGGTGAAAATGCATCGGTTTTGTAGCAAAACAGCGGCAGCACCCACTTCTGAGGCCCAGAACTTCGAGATGGAACCTCAGGAAAGGTTAGGACTCACAGAAGGCAGAGTCCAGAAGCACCAGCAGAATTGTACAAAGTCTTTTGTGTCATTGAGACTTCAGAAACAGGAGACAAGCCAACAGGCTCTTGTAGATCACTTGGAGGGAAGGTATAGTCCAGCGCTCCTTCAGCAGAGTCAGGGAGCAGCAGGCAACAGGGCAACAAGCAGAAAATCAGTACTTCCAGAAAAGCAGTCCAGTTTAGTTCTTTCAGCAGCATGCAGTCCTTCTGACAGAGGTTCAGTTCAAGAGGCAGAAGTGTCTGATTTTAGGAATTAAGGGACCCAGTACTTATATCCAAAAGTGCCTTTGATTTAGGGGGTGACTTCAAAGCAGCTCTCTAAAGTGCACAAGGATCCCTTTCAACACAGTCCTGTCTACCAGGCTGTCTATGGGGGTAAATAAGTGCTTTGCTTGTGGACAGGACGCTACCTATTGAAGTGTGAGTGTCAGCCCCTCACATTCCTCACTGCCCAGGAAGACCCATCAGAATACGAATGAATGCAGATGAGTGCTCAGAATGCAGATGAACCTTATCTTCCAGTGTTTGTGGCTGTCTAGAGGGAATACACAAGGTGTAGCTGTCACCTACCCCAGGCGGGTATTGGAGACAGGCTGTCACTCACATAGAGCGATAAGTGCAGAGAAATGTCCACTTTCTAAAAGTGGCATTTCGAAAACAGTAATGTTTAATTCAACTTCACCAGTAAAGGGATTGATCATTACCATTCCAAAGATATGAAACATGAAAAGCTACTCCTCTCTGATCAGGCATTACAGCTTAAAGGTGTATTCAGGAATTCCCAATGCTGGCCTATAAAATGGGTAGGCCTCACAGTAGTGAAAAACGAAATAGGGTGTTTGTCACTACTAGGACAAACAAAACATAAATGTACATGTCCTACCTTTTACTTACATAGCACCCTGCCCTTAGGGGTACTTAGGTCCTACCTTAGGGGTGACTTATATGTAGTAAAAGGGGAGTTTAAGGCTTGGCAAGGAGTTTTAAATGGCAAGTAAAAGTGACAGTACACTGCACACACCAGCGCTGCAGTGGCAGGCTTGAGCCAGGTTTGAAAGGCTACTTATGTGGGTGACACAATCAGTGCTGCAGACCCACTAGTCGCAGTTGACTTGCATACCCTGGGTATATGTTATATCACCTTAACTGGGCTTACTAGTAAATCAAATAGACCAATTAGATATAGACCATTGTCACCATGTTTAGGGGGGAAGCGTGTGCACTTTAGCACTGATTAACAGTGATAAAGTGCTCAGAGTCCTAAGGCCAACAAAAAGACTCAGCAAAATGGGGAGGCAAAAGGAAAACATTCTAGGGGTAGACCACCCTGGGGATGCCAGGTCTAACACTTACATGGTGGCTATGTCCTCCTCGATACAGGAAATGCTCTTGGCATGGTGTGCTAGAACTATTTTGTATGAGTGCCAGAATACATATATTTTGGTACCATATGTTTTAATTTGGTAGGCTATTATAAATGCTGATATTGGCATGCTTGATGACTAGTACCATAATATCCAAGACTTGGACATTGAAATGGGGCACCCATTAGGGCTCATGGCTTTCCCCCTCATCTTTAGTATTTGGTGTACAAACTGCATAGCTTCCAATTGGGCATAAGAGTCGGCACCACTGAGCAGACTCTCTGGTTGTACACCAAGGACATGTTCATGTCCATCAGAAACCCATTGATAATGGTGGATGGACTGTTGGAGGTACAATACTGATTCAGCTGAATATCAAATTTATAGGTCAACTGCGATACGTCCATTTGGTTCCTGTGGAGAGGACTGGTCCAGGTTGTAGATACCACATTGATTGCTATCGCAATCACTTAGATGGGACAGTGAAGCATTTAGGTACCTATTTGAACATATCACACTCACTGAGAAGAAAAGAGGTGATCTCATCCAGGTAGAAAGGTAGGCAGCTTCCACAAGTCAGTTGTGTTCTGGGTGACACTGGCAAAGAAGACTGTTCTGCCAGGTTGCCTTTATTTATTCCAGAGCTGTACACAGTAAGCACACTGCTAAGCTGGGGGAAGATAAAGGAGGAGGGTAAAGCTAGACATGCTGAAACTTTCACACAAAGAGGGTGGTATGCAGTTGCCATACATGTAGTGCTACTACTTAGCTGCTCAGATGCCGTTTGTTGCAGATTATGTGAGTGCGCACAGAGGGTTGCTAATGAAGGGAGACTTGGGGAAATGACTTATCACAACAAGAAAGAGAAGGGATGACACACTGTGCTTGATGAGAATAGCCACTCTCCAGTACAGGAAAATACATAGGGCCCACAAGCCCACACTTTAGGACTGCCCAATGCACGATTTAAAAAAAAAGGCACTAAAGACATGAATATGTAATGCTGGATTCTGGGGGTTGTAAGTCCATGAGGTCAGCATATACATTACACCTGGATCCTTAAAGCTCAGAAACACACTTGGCCCATATTTCCACAAGTATGATCTAGATCCAGCACATTGTCCGCAACGTTTTAACTGCCTGCTGACAGTAGTATGATAACAGCACTGAAACCTACCAGACATCATAATGGTACAGAACAATGAGGTGGTTGACTGTGCTGAAGAAGTCTCCTCTAAACAATGGGACAATGCACTATCAATCAAGAACTCCTCAAGCGATTCCAGGTTTCACTTGATGCAGTTTAATATAGTGCCTCCCAACTCCTTAATGCATTTCACACAGCATAGAATGGGCCTAACCAAGTCCAGAATGTGTGTCAAATGTAACGGCCAGGGGTGTCTTCTCCATTTGAGTGGAGAAGCGTTGCCCCACAAGATTTAGATATGAAAAATAAAACAGTAATAAAGCTTCTCTATGTTCTTTAGTGTCATAGAGAGCCTACTCCTCCCATCCATTGGGATCCTTCTAAAAAGGGCTGGTGATTTTAACTGCGTACTGGACGGCTTGTTGGATAGACACCCGCCGAAACAACACACTAAACCCCACATATCGACTTCCCTGAGTGAGGTGATGCCCAGTCTACATTGTGTAGATATGTGGCGAAACGCATGTGGGCGAATGAGGCTACACTTGTTATACTCCAGCCCACGAGGTGTATAGTAGACTCAACCGTTTTCTGCTCTCTCTGGAGGCATGTGGTGCAGTAGTGCAGACTGAGATACTGGGGCAGTATTTGTCGGACCACTCTCCAGTGTTGTTAGAGTGTGGACCAGAGACATATAGGCCGAGGGTCCCGCTGTGGCATTTGAGGCTGGCCACAATATACAATTTGTTATTTAAAGATGAGTTCAGAGACGTCATTAAGGGTTATTTCACCACTAACTGGTCAACTACTAGGACTAGGAGCATTAAAAATACAATGATTGATTGAATGGGTTTACCTGATTTTAGGTTATACTACATCACAGGATTGTTATAGTACGCAGCGCAGTGGTGCATAAAAGATCGCACAATGGAAAAAAAGCTACTGGGAGACTGGAATGATGCATCACGGTTGCAAAGGTTATTAATGATGGGCTCGAGGGTCCCCAGAGAGTACCCCAATATAGTACGGCAAGTGGCTGAATCCTGGGAACAGGCAGTCACACTAGTTCTCCGTAAGGCACCCTACGCTGCAGCGCTCCCACTCCGGTGGCTATGGGAATTGCAGAGCATTCAGGCATCTATGGGTATCTCGAAATGGTATGGGTGGAGGATGCGTATCGGCAGGGGATCTATATCAAAATGGAACCTTTGTGACCTTTAACGAGGCACGGGATTGGTTCCAGGTACCAGTAGGGCACTTCTTATAGTACACAAAAATCTCGACAACGGTCCGTGAGATATGGACCACCTTCTCGGAGGAGCCGCAGGAATCGCGCATGTTGATAACACTGCTGGATCCAGGCTTAGCAACACCCTCATTTCGCGCATATATAAAGCCCTGAAGAAGGAACATATGGCTGAATTATCAGCAGTCAGGCGAAAATGGGACGAGTACTTACCTATCCCATTGACATTCAATTCCAATATTTGCATCGCACATATCTGACCCCACAGTGTCGGGAGTGGTTCAACCCAGGGCACATTCCTACATAATACATGGAATTACATACAACTGCAGTTGTACTAGAATCAGGTGGTGCAGACTCTTCACTCTGCAACAGCGGTGCAAATAGAAGTCTCTATAAAGCAGTGCTTGTTGGGCGTATTCTCATCACCAAAGAAAGGGACACGGATACAGCTTAAATTTGAGATGTTAGGCTTGGTTTCTAGCACAAAGGCGTATTGCAATAAACAGGATTCTCTCTGCACCCCCCACGCTGGATAGATGGTGCGATGATATGTGTGAGTGGGGTGTGGTGGAAGAATGTCACCTCAAGGCTGTAAGAGTAGATGAGAATGCCGAGAGAGATCTGACAGAATGGGAACAAATGCTAACAGAAGTGTCCTTGGTGACAGCTCAGATCAACGATGAAACTGCACCTACACAATCACCCACTCACAACGCACTGGTACCTAGCGCAGAAAATGCGAATGGCCCCTCCACATCCACGCTACATTAGTTATGCCAGTATGCCTTCAAACCCAGATAACGAGTGCTATTGCAGCTGATCGCTGCCAGGGGAGGGAGGGTGGTTTTGGGTTAATTCTTCTGTTTATATATTAATGTCATTATAAAAATGTAAAGTACATTGCAGTATATAGAAATCCACCTGGTGCGTGGAGCTGACCGTAGGTTGGCATGTGAATAACCATCACAAAAGAATGATGAACATCATGTAATATGCATATGACAAATGTTTATGATGTGATATGATGCAAAGTTACCAATAAAAAACAAGCTTTAAAAAAATATTTATCTATTACTGTTTTATTTTTCAGCAACCGGTCCTGAACTAAGTGTCAGGACACGGCAGGGCCAGCACTGCCCAGTGGCAGCAGCAGGGAGCTTTGTGCATTAAAATGTACATGTCTGTTTGGCCTGCTATCTTGGGACGGGCAGCCAGACATGTGCATCTTAAAGTTCTCTAATCTAGCTGCCTTAGACAGCTGGGTTAGAGAAAACGTAAGCCTCCAGTGCTCTTAGGTGCGCTGGGAGAGCCTGCCTATCCAATCCTGGCGCTACTTTCATGCTGTGAAACCAGTGCCAGGATTTGGTACTGCAGTTTCCTGCATCTGGAGCTTCTTGAAAGACACAAGAGAGAGGAGAATGTTGTGCTGGGGAGGTAAGTGAATTTATTTTTTTGGGCCCCCCCATACCTACCCCGCCCCACCACCCTCAGTACAAGCCAACCACCACTGGTAATGGCTAGGAAGTGTCCTTCTCCCATTTGACCTGGACATGTGCAAGGATTATAACATATTGTCAATTAATAGTTGAGCGGTATTCCCAATATACAAGCATCCAGGCCAGGCAGAACCGAACACTTCCCTATTGGTCACAACATCCTGCAAGAAAAAAAAATGTCTAAGAGGGCTGGGCCGCTTACACTGTTACTTGGCAGGAGAAGATAGCAATAAAATGGCCAAGTCAAAAAAAGCCACAGAATATCACTGGATAAGAGAGGTAGGGGAGGGTCAACAGCGGAAGAAGTCCAGCTGAAGATGATTCAGAAAGGTGAAAGATGGCAGCAGACCTGGCTTACTGGCAATTATACATATATAAGCTAATGTTGCCCCCAATATACTGCCTCCCTATATTTATTATTAGAGGAAAGCACTGCATTTGAAATTGGTACATTTTAGTTGTGTACCAAGATAACTATGTAATCATAATATGCTTATTTGTGCCGGATATGAAAATTGCTATGTGTGGTTTGGACAGTGTCTAAAAGGTCTCACGCAACTACAATAAGACAGCACAGTGGCCTTCAGTGGTACCAGCACTAAACACAACACAGAACAGAACAATGATCCGCCTGGCCAAAAATGATACTTGGCCACCGCAACTCAGTCATGGAAAAACACATGTAACTCCGTAGGAAGACACCTTCAAGACTTCCAAGGACTATACTAGGCCATGCAAATGAAATACATGTGTTATACAAATGCTGATAATGTAACAAGACTAAGCAACAAGTGTGGTCTTCATTGCACAATTATAGTGCTATCCACTAAAAGATCTGGGATTTTTTTTTAGCTCAGGACCGAGAAGGCAGCTTGTAACGGGTGAGAGAATTCCTTCTGTGGACACCCAAGGGAAGTTTTTGAAATGTTTTCTTGCTACACGTAAAGTATATTTCACAAATCTGTAATTAACCAGGAAACATTCTGGAGCGAAGACTGCAAATATCACGATGCCCTCATCTTCTCTAACCAACCAAGCAGACTACTGAAGACTCTTCCATTTTTTTTCCCATAATCCCTTCCTTCAGAATCTATGTACAATACGGAGGAAGGACAAGGCGTGAGTGCTTCCTCATTTTCAAAGACAATATCTCTCAAAGTGAAATAAAAATCAATCAATCATATTTTGTTTTTAAAAGTTTGTTAACCCGTACTTTTTCATATAAAATTTCCTTCTTAAATTAAAATCCACCTGTACTCGCTGCAGTTTTTTACATTTTGCTCGTGAGCTTTTTCACCCATATGGAGCAGATTTTGCATAACAAGCAACACATCACAAATAACATAAACAATGTGCACAGCTTCAAACATTGCTCATGTGCTGGTGGACATGATACAGGGATCTTGATCAAACCCTAGGATAAGTGGGAAACTGGTTGATCAGACTAATGTATCTTATTTTGTAACAAATCTGAGGTAACTGCTGGAGTCTTGCATCTGAGGGGGCAGAGGGACCGATGTATCCTAAGCAACATAGCTTTACTGCAGACTTTGCAGGTTTGCGACATTTGTGGGAAAATATTTTACAGTCAATATATTTAGAATGGTTGAGTGGTAAGGATTGGCGCTCTGTGGCTGAGTTTGCTAATTAGAAGGCGAGGGGTGCCCATATACGCACCATAATTTACGGGGTACATGGTAAGAATTTGTTAAAACAGTTGTATCTGAGCAATGCAACAAGTCTAATATTGTGCATTGGTATCCATGTCATTGTGAAGAGTCGATTGTATGAAAAACAATTTCTCCTGTTACGTCTATACATATTCCAACATACTTGTCATAGTGTGTTTTTGTCATTGAAAGTGGAATGGAAACTGTCTTAAAAAATGGCAATACAATTTTACATTGAAATATATATATATATAGATGGATAGATAGATAGATAGATAGATAGATAGATAGATAGATAGATAGATAGATAGATAGATAGATAGATAGATAGATAGATAGATAGATAGATAGATAGATAAGGAAAGTGGCAAAGGAAATTTGTTAGAGAACAAAACTTTTAATGAGAATTTTCCACACCCTTACACAAATTGCAACAGGTCTTTTGACAATGTAACCCCTCACTTCTAGTCTTTGTGCTGTGAGGGGAAGGATTATAGAGGCTTTGAGAAGGTAATTCTTTAATCATACATGTGTTCTTCCTACAATAATGCTACACAGCTTTATTAGTGCCAGCAAGAATAGTATACAAATGCCACTAACTTAACATACCATAACAATAAAAACATTCCCTCTTGAAAGTCAAATGAAACAAAGCAAAGACAACAATGAGAGTTACATCACCTGTATTTACAGAGACCCGGGCTTGGCGAATGACCACCTGTGGTGCAATAGGAGTCGAGGGGCTTCTTTTGTGCAGGCCCTTTGCCACCCGCAGGAGATTTCTGGAGGCATCTATCCAGTACAGAAATCGATCTGTCAAGAACACAATGGCTGCTGCTGTAGTATATTCTTTGGCCATAATCGAGGCTTTCAAAAAAACCTGGATAGGATAATAACATAGAAGATATGCCTCTTAAATATCAAGTGTCAACTAATCAACGACCAACCATAAAATCTCATACCTAAATAGCACGGTTAGGATGGGTGGTTGTCCTAATGTAGGTAACCTCTCTTTAGGTGTTGCCAAAAAACTCACAAATGAGTGATGGGGAAAAGGTGGTGCTGGGTAAATATATTTGTCCCAATCACAAAGCTGAAATGAAGGCTGCACCCTTTTTTATTTTATTTACGTAGTTACAAATTGCGTGTCACTAGAAAGCATCCTCAAAGTTTGCCT
This sequence comes from Lissotriton helveticus, assembly GCF_964261635.1. Classification (NCBI taxonomy): domain Eukaryota; kingdom Metazoa; phylum Chordata; class Amphibia; order Caudata; family Salamandridae; genus Lissotriton; species Lissotriton helveticus. The sequence continues at coordinate 1,790,132,826 of NC_136059.1, read as the reverse complement.
CAGATTGTGAACAGAGGAAAGTCCAAAGGTGGGATTAAAGTTAATAGTACTTATGAAAATTAAACAACATGTATTAGCAGGAAGCAACCCGGGCTTGTGATCACCGCTCTGCATGTGCCAAGCAGTATCAAAACCAAAGTAGTCCATGCAGATTACTTTGGCATTTTTGATGAATCCCTTTAGCACTAGAAAGAGGTTCAGCTCTAACACTTACCTGAACCCTGCCCTCCAGCACCCATTCCATTTAAAAGTTCCAAACTCATAGCAGAATGGAGGCACAATGGTGGTCAAACATCTAAAAGGTAATGGGAGGAATGCTTGCAAAAAGTATAACCACTGGCTATCTCTTGCGTTGTATTCCGGTACATCGCTGTTTGGCACACCATGCCACCTCAGCTTGGACCCAGCCATTAGCAAACCAGCCCTGACCCTGCTCCACTAGGAAAAGTCCAACCCGAACTGCCAGGCCAGGTCCTCTCTGAGCTAGAACACAAGCAACCCAGGACCGGTTTTGCTCAAGTTTAGCTTGTTTCCAGTACGGAGAAACTCATATGCTATATTCAATCGTATAAATTCACTCTTGGTGGAATCCGATGAGTGTGCGCTACTTGGTTATCTATTGTGGCTCATATTCTCATGTGTACACTCACACAGGAACTTTGCTCCAACTACCCTTCATGGGTAGTTGCTGTCCCATTTTTCCGACTATTGCAGTTACTGATTAATGGTCCCAACCCTTGAATGACTTACAGACCTCTACAAAGGGGTTCCTACCCTACCTATGTATCCTGCAGCTAAGGATCCAGTTTTGTCCATTTCCTGAGTGAGAACCAGGGCACATGTTGCCCTTATGTACTCGTCGTGGATCACTTGACAATTTCTACTCCCACTAAAAAATGCTGGTCTTTTTTTCTGTGTACGAATATACCATTCCCCCATCCTGATGATAACCTCACAGTAACCTAGAGGTCGAAACGCATACAGATCTTATACTATCTCTATTGGCCCAGCCCTTAAAATAACTGTTCTTATTGTGTCTTCAGCAGCAGACTGCATAGCGTGGTAATTCTCCATTGTGAGGCTCATCCTCTCCAAGCACAGCTTATGACGTCACATATTATATCACTCATGAAGCTCTATGACATCATTGATAACATCAATGGCATCTTAAATTACATAATTGATGACAACACTGTGCATGGCGAGGGCGCAATTTATAGTAACTTCAGTTAAGTACAACTGGCGGTTTTCAGTTTTTTTTTTAATATAAACTGTTACGTTTAAACTGATATGTTCACCTCACTATAACGTCACTTTAACCTTTGCTTTTTTCAGTAAATTTCAATTTTTCTCCTGTAAAGTAGGCTATTATTACCAGACCTAACTATAATGTCACTTTAACCTTTGTTTTTTTCAGTGAAAATATACATATGTGGGCATTTTATCTGCTCGGAATGTAGACATTTTACAAAATCTTGCCCTTTGTAGAATACGTGTCTATAATACAGACCATTTATTTACCCAATACTCTTTTAGTATAAAAGAAGCTTTTGAGGAAACCTGAGTCCTTCAGTATCGGAGTCCGGCTTTCACTGCCACACAGCCCTGTTACTCATTTGTGTTTACATGGGGGGTTTGGGGGGCAGCCGAGCCACGAGGTCTGCCCCCCGGGCAGATTTGGGAGGGGTAAGGGGGGAGAACAAGCGAGCGGCCATTTTGCCGCGTTGGGCTGGCTGGGGATAGCCCAAAAGCAGCCCAAAAGCAGCCCAAAAAGGAATTTTGGAGCCCAAGGTATAAATAGCGTCCCCGAGGTTGCCAGCCACCATTTTAAGTACTGAGACCTGGTGGCTGGGAACGTTTCAGTCAGGAGCTTTTAGCGTTTCAGTCAGGAGCTTTTAGTCTTTATTAGTATTTATTAGTACTCTTTATTAGTAATAGTATTAGTATACAAGAGATTTTAGCTTTATTAGTATCCCGCGTGTACTTTTGTTTTCCGGACTCAGTGGCACTTTGTGTGGCTCTGACGAACGCCCGGCGCGGCGTGCCTTCGCGGCGTGGCGGCGGCCATCGCCTGCGCGCCGCCACGGAAGTTTGCGTGTTCCCAGGTAGGTGTCGCAGGGCTGCGCGGATGTCAGGAGCGCGGCCCTGCTTGTGACAGGCGGTGCGGGAAGAAATGAAGCATGGAGGGCGGACGAGGCGCGCTGCCAGTGGCGCCTCGCCGTCCTTTAGGAATGGAATTGGCAGGGGAGGGCGGGGCGGCAGGAGACCGTGGGCGGGCAGCGAGGCGGAGGGGGGTTGCGGCCGCACTGGGGCGGCTGGCGAGGTTGGGGAGGCTCTGCCAGGGAGCGGGGCCTCCCGGGCGTTTTGGTGCACCGGGCGGGAAAGGGGGCGGGAGGGGTATGGGCGCAGGCCTCAGGATCGGGGGGCGGGAGGGAGAGCGTGCAGGGTCCGGGGTGGGCAGGGGGGGGAATGGGACGGGGCTGTCGACAAGGGGAGGCAGCCCACCACGGAAGGGGAGTCAGGAGAGCCCCTCACCTGTCTGGCAAGAGTGGGGGACAGGAAGGCTGACAAGGAGGAGCATAGGAGGGGCGCAGGGTGGGACGGTCCTGGGGGGGCTGGGAAAGAGGGGGGGTGTTCCCACGTGGTCGGGTGGGGGGAGGGGAACCAAAGGGCAGTGATGGGGGGCATGCGGGGGGGGGTTCTCCCCAGCATTGATACATTGACAAGACTCAAGAGGGCAGGGAAAGGGAGCGGGAAGGGTTTTAGAGGGTTCGAGCATGGGGTGCCGGTGGAGGGGTTGGGTAGGCGGGGGGGAGCTCGCCGGGGGAGGGGACCGGGGGTAGGGGGGTTAATATGGAGAGGGTACGAGAAGGTCGGGGGGGATAAAGGGGGGGCGGGGGGAGGGGAGGCGCGCGGTTCAGGGTCCCAGTACACCAGCAGTACCTGTTCTTTGGCAGGGGGTCGGCCGGCGTGGGGCTCCAGACTTGGTATGGCTTGGGGCGGCCCGGCGGCACCAAGGAGAAGGGAGGGCTGTGCTTCCTGCAGCAAGCCCGGAGTACGCGAGGGTCTCGACGCGGCTGGTTTACGAAGGCCCCAGGCGGGCTCGCCAGTCCCTCCACCCACAGGGCCCCCAGCGGCTTGGGGATTAAGAAGGCCCCAAGCGGGCTCGCCAGTCCCTCACACCCACAGGGCCCCCAGCGGCTTGGGGATCGTCAGAAGCCATGGAGCAACGTCACGGAGGAAGACTTGACTTGTCTCGGTATCAAAAAAATAAAATGGTGGTCCGCAAAGGCAATCGTTGCACATTTACCAATCAACTCAGCTGGGGATTCTGGTGAGGGCTTCGCCTCTTTTTATAAGACAATGCGGATGACAATGGGGGGCTACAATTGTGAAATGCTCGCGGGCAAGCTTTACATGTCCTTGGGGTCAAGGATATTCATTTTGTTCTCATGTGTTTTTCCTATACACGCTTAATCACACTTGTACTATCTCTAGCATAGGAGTTCGTCATTACCACATTTGGCTTGCTGGGAACCTCAACGTATTCGGCCAGTAGGGTGAGATAGATTGGCAACCTGCAACAATTAGCTACCGGGAAGATGGGGTGGTCCTTACGCAGGCAGCAATGGTAAGCTTAAGTCGCTATTAGATAGAACGAGGTGGTTGTGTTAGCTGAGACGATATTGTGTCTAGTAGGGAATAAGGGAGGAGTCCTGTGGTTATGCAAAACTGTGGTCGGATGATGAACTACATTGGACAGGAGTTTTTGGTATATTTCTTTCCCGATGCATTAGTTCCAATGTATACAAGAATAAGCTATTGCGAAATTTAACAGATGGAGGACGCGGCGTTATGGTTAGTGTACTTTTCGACAAGCGGCCATTAAGGGACAGAAAAAAGGTTTTTTTTGGGGGGATCGTGAGTACCCCTGAGTGGGTAGCAGTGGGTAGGTTGCTTATACCGAGGTGGTGGCTCGCAAGGTCAGGCAGAATTTTGTGTTAATCGCCTGTGCGAGGTTTGGTCATGTAACCACATAAGAGATCTCTATTTCGGGTGGGAATAGAGACATTAGACGGGGTAAAAGGCAACATTAATTCTATGCCTTTAAGGTGGTCCAAAGTTGTCGCAGAGAAGTTGGGGATATTGGGGCTATTAGCCACGTGCCCGTTTAGAGGCACAGTCAGGCATGAGACTCCATACCATTATGGCCGACACGTTTGCGGTGCAGTTGGGTCACAAAAATGCAGGAGCGACGTTGGCGTAGCTGCACCACACCGCGAGGCACTCGACTGTTGAGGCGAGTGTAGTGAGAGGAGGACTGATTTAGGCAACCATGTGTCTGTAAGTTTCTACCGTGGCTGGGGGTTTGTTGGGTTGACAGCGCGATGCACGGAACTAGGTCATTCCTTTAGTTTTTCAAGTTAGGTTTCCTTGCGAGGTTGCGCGGGCAAAGTACAGGGGATGTAAGTGCAGTTGGATTCGTTCATGGGGGTCGCTAAGGTCTCATAACACGATAGAATATCGGTACTGTTGGGTACATGTGCTCAAATTTTAGTTTCTGCTAAAAGAGAGGCGGAAGGTATGATATACGGGTTGGTGCATGGTTACACAGCAAGTGAAGGCTACGTAGAATTTCATGTGGTTGCGGAGACGGACTTTGGTTCCTTTTTAGGAACAGGCGTTTTAGGTCTTAGTTGCCGGTCGTGAGGGTGGGTACTGAGGAGCTAAAATGGAGGTTAGAGGAGGGTGCATTTCAACTAGTAGGATGGTGCGGCACCACTGATTGGACAGCCGTATGAGACCTGGGTTACGTTGACTCCATGAATCTGTGAGGGTGCAGTGGGGTTCGTACACGCGGGACACGTTGGGAGTGGAAGAGGTGCAGGGACATTATGGATATGCGCTTGGGGGCATTCCGTTTGGTGTGGGCAGACAATACATATACATGTTCTTAGGGGATTGGTTGTAAATATGTTGTTGGTGGTACATGGGTGATTTTACAATGGATTCAGGGGCAACACTTGTCCTGACGAGGGTATCGGAGATAATGGCGTGTGGGACCGATGCGTTGACGCTATGACACTCTTCCAAGTACAAGACTTCTGAGCAGGGTGTTGGGATTGGGTATATAAGGGAGGAATAAGGTATATATGGCGAATGTGCCATATTGACCATATAGTGTGGGGAAAAGGGTAAAACAACACCGCACATGGTAAACCTGGGTAGCTGTGGATATTTGCGTCGCCAGACATGAATGTAATATGGCTTAACGTTGGTGATGTACGTCGGATATGCTCTTAAGTAGCTTATGAGAACTGTAACATTTTGATTTGATAATAATCCCTGGAGCGTTATGGAATGTTGTTCACTATGGTGACACAGTTGTAAGGTAAAATAAGTTTAAAATAATTCCCTGGGGACCACTTTTTATTATGGTCTGTTCATTAGGTAGGGGGACATGGCAGGGCCGATAGGCTGCGCGAGGTCCTGCGCGTGTTGAAGGTTTCGTGGGTTGTTCATTAGGTAGGGGGACACGGCATTGCTGATAGGCTGCGCGAGGTCCTGCGCGTGTTGAAGGTTTCGTGGGTTCCAGCAATGGTTTTTACGGAACGAACGGGTCACTAGGGAGTTTCAGCCCTACCTGGATGACTCTTTTTCGTGGCGGGGCCCCGGACTCCACGAACTGCCAGGTGGCGCTGGACAGGTTTCAGGAGATCACGGAGGTCCTTGGGGTGCCATTGGCACCGGATACAGCAGTGGGGCCACGCACGGCGCTGTCACCTTTGTGTAAGGAGCTGGTCTCGGTGTTGCTGGAGGCACGGTTGCCGGCAAACGAGCAGCGACGGATGTTGAGGCGGCTCGAGGTGATGGAGCCAAACCACACAGTGCCAGTGTGGGAAATTCACAAGACAAGTGGGGCCAGGCACGGCACTGTCAATTTTGGGTATGGAGCTGGGCTCGGTTTTGCTGGAGACACGTTTGTCGGCAGACAAGCAGCGGCGGAAGTGGAGGCTGCTAGGGGTGATGGAAGCAAGAACAAGGTGCCAGTGTTGGAACTTCAAATGACAAGTGGGGCCAGGCACGGCGCTGTCAATTTTGGATTTGAGATGGTCTCGGTGCTTACTGGAGGTGATGGTGGCAAGGCACAAAGTGCCAGTGTTGGAAAGTCAAAAAACAATGGGGACGGCATGGCACTGTCAAATTTGGGTATTGAGCTGGGCTTGGTGTCGCTGGAGACACGGTTGCCGGCAGACAGGCGGCGGCGGATGTTGAGGCGTCTCGGGGGATGGAGGCAAGGCACGAGGTGCTAGTGTTGGAACTTTAAAAGACAGTGGGGCCAGGCACGGCGCTGTCGATTCTGGGTATTGAGCTGGTATTGGTGTTTACTGGAAGCACGGTTGCCGGCAGGCAAGCGGCGGCAGATGTTGAGGCGGCTCGAGGTGATGGAGTCATGGCACAAAGTGCCAGTGTTTTGGGAATTCAAAGACAGTGGGGCTGGCATGGCGTGGTCAATAGTTGGGTGTTGGTTTGACGTGGGTTTTGCGGGAGGCATGGTTGCCGGCAGACAAGCGGCAGCGGTTACCGGGGCTGCTAGAGATTCTGGTGGCACAGCACATGGGGGTAGTGTCGGAAATTCATGTGCTGGGGGGTCACCGCGGTTTTTGGAGGGCAGGGTGGTACGTGTCGGGGGGTTAGCGGGGTGGAAGCATCAGGCAAGGGCGGGGGGTGGATAGCAGGCGGTAGGGCATGCGCCGGTTTCGGAGAGGGGCGGCGTCAGAAGCGCATTGACGGTGGTGCGGCTGGGGGACATTACGCGTCGGTGGCGATGATCCTCAGTGGATCGGCGTTAAGTGCGCAGCGGAGTGCTTTTGAACGCGCATGGGGACGTTGGGGGGGGCATAGTTGTTGCTAATTGTTGCTCGTGCAGGTCGGGAATGGTTTCTTAGCCAGGGGCTGGTTGATTTGGATGGCGGAGCATTCGTTTGTGAAGAGGGCCAAGTGGCAAGCACAGGATAGCTAATTTGGTGGGAAGCTGAGTCTCAATCCTGAATGGTTTCAGGTTGCATGGGTCAGGGAGGCCCGTTTATTGGGGGGTGCGCCGTGGGTGGGGGCCGGCGGTTGGTGCCATTTTCTGCATCAAAAAAGGGTAGGGGTGGGGGGGCAGGAAAAGGCAGAGGCGGTGTAATCACCTAACCTCCGCCTTTCCCTGGGTGGCGGAGTTGTTTTTGATGTTGGCCAAGTTTGGCTGGAGTTCGGTACTTTCTCGTGAAGTTTGGGGAGTTGGGAAACGGGAGCGGGGAAAGCGTAACCAGTTTGGGAGTTGACATTAGAGGGTAGTTAGTTACAGTTGCAAGAAGGCAAATAGGACTGTAGGTCTTGGGAGGTTTTGGAGTTAGGAGGTAGGGGATAAAATTGGATAGTATTATGATGTAATTGAGTTATATGTTTCTATATTGCAGGGTGGGGGATTTTATCATGTGGGGATCGTAGGGGTGGGGGGAGTAAAACAAAAAGGGGTCAGGTAACTCGATGTTTAGAGAGGTTTTAGTTTGTAAGGCAGTTTGCCAGTTTAATAAATGTGATGTGCACCTGTTTCAATAAAGCGGCCTTTTACACACACAAAATGGTAGTCGGTGTGCTTGCCCCCCCTTTCTCCCTCCCAAGGGGGGTTTGGGGGGCAGCCGAGCCACGAGGTCTGCCCCCCGGGCAGATTTGGGAGGGGTAAGGGGGGAGAACAAGCGAGCGGCCATTTTGCCGCGTTGGGCTGGCTGGGGATAGCCCAAAAGCAGCCCAAAAGCAGCCCAAAAAGGAATTTTGGAGCCCAAGGTATAAATAGCGTCCCCGAGGTTGCCAGCCACCATTTTAAGTACTGAGACCTGGTGGCTGGGAACGTTTCAGTCAGGAGCTTTTAGCCCCGCCCACCCTCCCTGGAGTTTTTCGGTTTTGGCATCGGGTTTTTTGTGCTGGGAAGGTTTTAGGTCAGGACGGGTTTTTTGTGGCAGGTGGCTGGTTGGGACAGGTACACAGGGGGTGTTTATATGTATGTTGTCGCTCGGAACAGGTGCTGGCGGAGTTGTTTTTGATGTTGGCCAAGTTTGGCTGGAGTTCGGTACTTTCTCGTGAAGTTTGGGGAGTTGGGAAACGGGAGCGGGGAAAGCGTAACCAGTTTGGGAGTTGACATTAGAGGGTAGTTAGTTACAGTTGCAAGAAGGCAAATAGGACTGTAGGTCTTGGGAGGTTTTGGAGTTAGGAGGTAGGGGATAAAATTGGATAGTATTATGATGTAATTGAGTTATATGTTTCTATATTGCAGGGTGGGGGATTTTATCATGTGGGGATCGTAGGGGTGGGGGGAGTAAAACAAAAAGGGGTCAGGTAACTCGATGTTTAGAGAGGTTTTAGTTTGTAAGGCAGTTTGCCAGTTTAATAAATGTGATGTGCACCTGTTTCAATAAAGCGGCCTTTTACACACACAAAATGGTAGTCGGTGTGCTTGCCCCCCCTTTCTCCCTCCCAAGGTTTCATGCTCGCAGGCTCGGCTCGCCAGTGTCTGATTCATTAGGCCGCCCTCGCCTTTCTCCCGCCTCAGACTTGTTTTGTAAAACCCCACTCTTGACCTGTCACGCTGACTGGAGTTAAAGCGAGTTCCCATCCTCTGCTTGCTCTCCGAGCTGTGGGAATGCGCGTTCTTTCTCAACTTCGCACTTAACTAAGGTTGCTTCCAAAGCACCGATTTAAATAACTTTCACACACAAGTCAATCACCTCTTCCGGGTGCATCTTTCCCTCTAGATTCTTGATTTGACTGAGACCGTATGCCCCCAAAAAAGTTGGACTAAGTCTGATTTCACGGGATACCAAGGGCTAATAATCTTATTAAATGCTTTTCTTTCAAACAAGGGACAGCTACGCCCAGCACGGCACGATAAAGTCAACTTCCCAACAAAGTCGCCATACAGCAATTTTTCACACTGCAAGCAGACCTCACACAACACTATAAAATGGCGCAAAATGCCCATCTTCTCACATTGACACTAACAGGACAATGTAAATATATATAACTAGGAATTTTAAACACGTACAAAGTGACCACGATTCCTGTATTGCCTGTTTTATATAAGGTCATTACGAATTTAAGCAGATTGTCATCGTTAGCAAAGCTGTCCAACTTTACTTCTACATAATCACTGTCATTTGTAAATAACAGTGCAATCAAATATAATGTTAAAAATACCCAGACATTGCATCATAATATGGCTTATAGGTATGATACAACATTAGTAAAGGCCCATCTATTTCTCTAGAATTTAAAGCTTTAACTTTTGTAAGGAATGTTCTTAATAAATTAACAAGGGGGATTGTAAAAAAAAAAAAAAAGCTAAAATAAGATATGTGTACACTAGAAAGAAACTAACATCTTCTTGCAGCAAATGGGTCCATATATTTGCATATTGGACACAGGCGCCCATCCTTGGTCTGACTGAAACTAATAACCCAGGTCAAAATGTCACATTTCATCTGTGAGATGAAAAATTGCTCAGCTCCCACCCCAAACCACTGACTTGCTTTAGTACAATTCGTATAATAACCCTGAAACATAAATCACTGATGAAGATGAAATAACGCTTGAAAGCACCCAGGGAAAAAGGCAGAGCAAAGTTTACAAAGTATGTCCGCCATCAAGATGAAACATTAAAGGCGGTGGTAACTTGGTGGGGGGTGAGGGCTAGTGAATGGCCCAACAGTAGCATGGGACCAGGATTTTAGGCCCATGTGGCCTGTGACCCCATGATATGCTTAGTGCAGCGGGGCAGCTGCATTTATCGACAGATGTTTCAGCAATAAATAATTGGTATCGTCTCCGAAGAGGCGCGTCTACCTGTGGAGAGGGTATAATGTGGAAAACCCGGCCTCGCTATTACAGGCGCATTAATCTCCCATCCATCCAGGCCTCTCGGGGGGGGGGGGGGGGGTTTACTGCAGGTGCTTCTTCTGGGAGAGCGCGTATCCCTGGAAGTTAAAGCGCTTTATGTTGGTTGGAAAAGGGTCAGCCTTTGCTAAACACTGATGTTCGAGGTCACCGGCACAATAAGGAAAAAAACAAGCCCTGGCAAAGCTCATAGCTCTGGCGTTAATGGGGTAATGCATGTAAACACAGACATCCACAAATGCTCATCACATGTGCAAATGCTGTTAATCACATTAAAACTCTCCTTTAAGCATTGTCAAAGCTGGGGGGAAATAGCAAATGGAAAATCTGTGCGCAATGATCTGCATGCAGGTTATGCATGGAAGGTAACTCTGACATCCCGGTGTTTGAGAGATCCTTCCAAACAACTGACTGCACAAAATGTGCCTTTCACGGCTTTTAAAGAAAAAAATTCAGTGAAAGTCTGAGACCTATGGAACAGTGGGAAAGCTTTATGAGAAAGGCTAACGAAAATTCAAGAAAGCGCTCCAATATACAAGAAATCCTAATAAATGACACCCTTAAATCATTCACAGACCATACCACTGAATTCCATCTGCCCCACAAACAATTCTGGAAATACTTGCCACTAAGAACCAGCCTAAAAACGCAACTGAGGCCACAACCTTGGACAGTTCCAGTCTCCTCGCTACATAACTTACCAGAGAAGTAGGGTCGCTACAAAAAATTGGTCTCTGGGATTATTACTAAACTATTTTCTGACCCAACTGAACTCCTCTTGCTATATAAATGGTAGGATCAGTTGCAGATCACATAGTTCGACACTGATTGGTCACACTCGCTGCATACTCATGATAGTGGCCTTAGGGAGGCACACATCAAGTTAAGTTTATTCAAGATTCTGCACGATTGCCACTTGGACTCCCCATAATTTTCTTTAAACTAAAATATTAGCAACAGACGCCTGCTGAGATGTCAAGAATCTGGAGGTTATATCTTACATATCTTTTGGTCTTGCCCCTCTATTCACATTTGGCAAACTCGTAAAGACTCCAGTGGATTACTTTTCTCTCCCTCAGTGGCACTAGTCGTTCACCATGACACTCAAGATATACCTGGTTTGAACAACCACATGTAAAGACGGACAGCCTTAGCTAAGGCAAAGTTATACCTTCTTAGCTGGAAGACGCCTACTCCTCTTACTCACAAAGACTGGCTGGAGGCCATGTCCGTAATGGCAGCACTTGAGCAACTCATTTACAGACTCATTGATCAAGTCCAACTCGTCAATGATATTTGCGTTTTTTTCTCTCTTAAGGCTTTGATATTACAGCGACACCTCACACTGCCCATATTTCAATTGGAAACAGTTACTGCAACCATGCAGGCACATATAACCATGGGAAACTCTACCCATTGAGGAATGCTCCTCTTCCTTGCCCCATTCTCGATCTTGCCCTACCCTCCTGCCTTGTTGTAGTGTAATAGATCATATCTAGGAGTGATAAAAATTTACTGATTACAGTGTGTATCATCTTTTTCAAACTGCTTGATGCTACTTGTTGCGCCCTATAAGCATCGGACAATACTTACTACATCTGTTTCTCTTGATATGATAACTGCAGGATGTAAGGATAATTTGTATCATGACTCTGTATGTCATTTATGCTCAATTCTTACAGTATATGTTGTTATGATATATCAATAAGCATATTCAAACACAAAATACATTCAAATTACCTTGAGAGTGACTGATATAAATCCGTGTGAACACCAGAAAAGACCAGGGAGAAAACTGAGTACAGACACCAGAAGACCAATCAAAAGAAAACAACCAATTGTGTAATTTGAATGGAGACATTAAAGGAGTTCATAGACCTCTATTTAGGAGACTAGACAAAAGTTAACACTTTAGATGAAGCTAAATATTTTATGTAAAGTGACCTGAACAAGTATTACCATTAATAATATACAGTTATCGGGAGGAGGAGCTTCGCGCGCAACCAAGATGGTCGTGTGAGCACAGGGCTCCCGGACCTTCGCCACCTCCGCCGTTTATCCTGTATCCTATCCTGACTTAGAGGATGGGTTGTTAATGGCACAGCCCTGCTGATCATTTATTTGTTTCAAGATTTCGATTTGGACTCCGGGAGCCGAAGTTACGGGTCTCTGAACTTTGTTGGCCTGCTTCCTGGTGCCACCCCGGGCTCTGTTTCTCTGCCAGCCGGACAGCAATTGAATAACAACGGATTGCCCGAGTCTCCCCGGCTCGGTCGTCTACTTTCGGTTTCGTTTTTCGCCCGCGACCTCTCTGACTCTGTCTGGATTGGCCCGTCTTGGTCACCTTCCACCCAACCATAACTCAACAATTGCCGACCTGGCCTACTACTGCGGCTCACTGAATGGTGTGAAGTGCCCACTTTTTCTTTGAAACAGTTGCGGGCGCACCGTGTGTAGCCATTTTCACCAGGTCTCAGGCCACCCTCCGGGGCACGGTATCTAAGATGGCCACCAAGCCCGAGGGCGAAAAGCGCAAGACCAAGCCGGCTCTCCGTGGGAGTTCCGTGCAGTCGAATGTCATGGACAGATACACTCTCGCCAAAGGCTCTCCGGGGGGACCGACCAAATCCCCGAATGATGTCGGAGAGGATTCCTCGACGGGTGAGGACTTGTCGCTAAAAGACGTCATGGGCGCCATTGCTAGCATGAAGGCCTCATTGGGTCAACAATATGATGCCCTGGCCCGTAAGCTGGACACTGTCGCTATCGATGTTACCCTGATCAGGGCAGATCTTGCGAAAACCAACGAGAAGGTCAAATCCCTCGATCTAAAGACATCCAGCCTCGTTACTGACGTCTCCGATTTACAGGCAGAAGTCGGCAACCTGCGATCCTCCCATGACTATTTCTCTCAGCGCTTGGAAGACTTCGAAAGCCGTGCACGGCGGAACAACGTCCGTCTGGTTGGTGTTCCGGAGAAATCGGGAGCCTCTTCGGTGGACCTGTTGGTAGAGGATCTTGTTCTGAATCACCTCGCGCCCCAAGGCCTCAGTAAGTTCTTTGCTGTAGAACGTGCGCATAGGATACCGGGTGGCCCGCCTAAGCAGGGAGCCACCACACGTCCCATCATTGCTCGGATTTTCCATTTTTGGCACAGGGATGCGATCCTGCAAGCGTCGCGTCAGTCTGGTCCCATTGCTTTTGAAAACTCTACAGTCAGTTTCTACCCGGACTTCACCCAGCAGGTACAGAAACAAAGACTGGGATTCCAAGGGGTGAAAAGGAAGCTGAGAGACAGAGACATGAAATATGCTATACTTTTCCCGGCCCGGCTACGTGTGGTGTACAAAGATCGAACATTTTTCTTCGACCATCCTGGGGCCGCAAGTGACTGGCTTGACACGCTGCCCTCGGGGCAGGAACATTCTGAACACTTTGGACAATCCGGAGGAGCAGAGGGCGGCCCAGTGGAGCAGGAATAGGGAGCGACACCGGCTCCCGGTTCACCGTATTGACTTTCAGCTGTGGTTTGATGCTATGCAACTATTGCCAGCAAATGTTTTGTCTTTTCGGGGTGTGGGCGGGGGGTGGGTGAGTCTTCCTCCTCTAGGGTTCTTTTCGTAGATTAGTTGTATGTTAGGGCGACAGGCACACTGCAAGTTGGGGTGGCTTTTGAGTCTTAAGCAGGGGTGCAGGGTGGGGGGTAAGGTGTTTAGGGTCTTTTTTGGGGTTGGGGGGTTGCTGTTTTTGTTTCTTTGTTTTCTTCAAGGCATAGCACTGATGAGCTCCTGCTATATAGTGTTGCGTCTGGTGTGGGGTGGGGCTGGGGCTGGTTTCTGGGATGGGGGGTAGGGGACTCAAATTGTTGTGTTGGAACGTCAACGGGTTGGGGGACAGGATAAAATGGGGAGTGGTGTTGCAAATGTTGCGACGTTTATCCCCTGATGTGGTGTTGCTTCAGGAGACGCACTTGATTGGCAATACGTGCCATGCAATGAATAGGCGTGGGTATCGTCTCCTGGCACACTCCGGCTTCACTTCTGGTTCTAGGGGGGTGGGCATTCTGTCCGTAACTCCCTCCCTCTTGCTGTTGACGACATCATCCTTGATGATAGGGGGCAGTACGCTGCCATTGTGGGGCGCTGTGAGGGGAGGGTTATCACCCTGCTCTCCGTTTACGTTCCGCCTGGTCTGCAGACTACTACCTTCGCCGATCTGGGAAGAGTAATCCTGGGAGTCCCGGAGGGTCAGCTTGTAGTGGGCGGGGATTTCAACTCTGTAGTGTCGGAGATGTGCGATCGCTACCTTCCCCGGGAAATTGCAAGGTCTCAATCTTGGTTGGGGGACTTCTTAGACACTCTGGGGCTCACTGATTGTTGGCGCCTGCTCCACCCTGGGCAGTCGCAATACACCTTCCACTCTGGGGCCCACGGCAGTCTCTCGAGACTGGATTATGTGTTGATGCCCTCCTCACAGGCCTCCTCTATAAGGGAGATAAAACACCTTGCTAGGGGTATATCGGATCAATCCCCATTATGGTTGGTCGTAGACACGAAGCTAGGGACTGGGGGCCGAGTGGCTCCGATTAACCCTGGTACCTCCGTGATCCTACGGTGAGAACAGAACTGCTTAAAGCGCTTGATCATTACTTTGCTGAGAATGTGGGCTCCGTATCCTCCTCTGTTTCATTGTGGGAAGCGTACAAAACTGTGATTCGGGGCCAAGCCCTTTCCTTGATTAGCAATGTTAAGAGGGTTAAACAGGAGGAGGTTGTTCGGATCGAGAACGAAATCACCGTTCTCGAGGGGGAGTTGGAATCCGAGGTCACCCCGGATAGACTACACCTCCTGGGTCTTAAACAACTTGATTACAGAGCACTGGTTACTGATGCGGCGAAAGAAATGAGCAGGAAACAGCAGGGGCGTCTGTATGATGTGGGTGACAAGGCAGGGAAGTTGCTTGCTTGGCTGGATAAGAGGAAGCGCGCGAGTCGGGTGGTCCCCGTGATTGTGAATGTGAATGAAGTGAGTCTCACTGACCCGCTGACATCGTGGAGTGTTTCGCGGACTATTTCCGGGTTGTGTACTCCCCTGTGTCCGATAGACCCGAGCATGACTCCCAGTTGCTTCTGCGAGACATCTCACTGCCTTGTTTGTCGGACCCTGAAAGGAGACTCCTCGAGGCGCCGCCCACAGTGGAGGAAGTAGCGACTGCCATCCGCTCGGTTCACTCAGGGAAGGCTGCGGGCCCCAATGGGCTCCCTATTGAGCTCTACAAGCTCCGTCCGGATACGATAGCTCCATATCTACGGTCGATGTTCTTGGAATCGTTAGAGACGGGTTCCCTTCCTCCTGACCAAAGATTGGCTTCCATAGTTGTGATTCATAAGGATGGTAAGCCACGCGACCGCTGCACCTCCTTTAGTCCCATATCTCTGATCAATGCTAAACCAAAGATCCTGGCTAAATTGCTGGCTAACCGCTTAGTATCTGTCATAGGCGATCTGGTTCACTCGGACCAATCCGGGTTTATACCACACCGCAACACGGCACTGAACCTCCGGCGCCTACATGGTGCCCTCGCGCGGGCGGGGACGCTGCGTGAACCAGCCATTTTGGCGTCTCTAGACGCCACTATGGAGTTTGATACGCTGGAGTGGCCTTATCTTTGGGCGGTCCTCTCTAAATTTGGCTTCGGCCCGACCTTCATTAACTGGGTGAAACTGCTCTACACCGAACCCTTAGCACAAGTGGTCGTAAACGGCCGTGTCTCCGCCCCATTTGCCCTCGGCAGAGGGACGCGCCAGGGCTGCCCTTTGTCTCCTCTTTTATTTGCCCTCGCTTTGGAACCACTGGCGGCCTGGTTGAGGTGGGAGCCATCTTTGAAAGGCATTAGATGGACCTCGGAATTTGAGGCCCGGGTGTCTTTATATGCGGACGATATCCTGTTGTACCTCACGTCACCTCGGAAATTGTTGATCGTCCTCTTTGACGTCTTGACCTCTTTCCGTAAAAACTCTGGTCTCGTCAATAACTGGTCTAAGTTGTGCGTCTACGTTCTCTCGGGCGATGCTCCTCTCTTGCCCCGTGGCTGTCCTATTTCGGTGGTGCGGGAAGGTTTTAAGTATCTGGGGATCTTTATTACCTTGGACCGTGTACTCCGTTATGAACGCAATTTGCTGCCCCCGCTTCAGCGCCTTCGTGCTGATGTTATCGCATGGGGTAGGCTCCCTCTTTCCCCCTTGGGACGAGCGGCGCTGTTCAAGATGATGTCGCTGTCCCGGTTCCTCTATGCGCTGCAAAACACTCTCGGTACAGTGCCGGCTAGCTACTTTCGGGAGATTGAAAGCCTACAGAGACAATTGATATGGGGGGGCCGTTCCCGTATTGCCCTTGCGAAGATGACGCCCCCGTGGTACGACGGTGGCATCGCGCTTCCCGATATTCGCCGTTACTATTGGGCCTCTCAGCTGGGGGCGATTAACCATGCTACTTACGGTCCTTCGCCGAATCCGGCGTTTGAAATGGACAAGTGGCTGTTACCCGGCGGAGACTATGACAGGGCTCTATACACGAGATCTGTCTGCAAGACTCTCACGGGCCCCACCATGACAGCCGTACAGGTGTGGTATCGTGCAACGGCGGCTCTGGGCTGGGCTGATAAACCGACTCGCGCGACTCCGCTTTACGCATCTGAAAAGCTCGGGTCCCTCTGGAAGTCGAAGGGTTTTGATAAGTGGGATGTGATCGGTATCAGCGGGGTGAATGATGTATGGACCAAAGGTAGGGTCAAGACGTTTGAGGAGCTGAAAGCTGAGTATGACTTGAATGATAGGGAGTTCTTTCGCTATGCACAAATCCGGCATGCGGTGTTATCTGTCTTTCCCTTGGGCACAGATCTTCCGGAGGCGTCCCCGCTGGAGGATCGGATTCTGGACGGGTACGTCCCGGACTGCACGATTTCGCTCATATACAAAAAGTTGATCAACAACAGGATTGACCTCCTCTGCCACCTTCGAGAGGTTTGGACCAGTGATGGTTTGGAACTTGATGATGAGGACTGGCAGGCTGCAATCTCTTCCCCGAAGGAAGTTGCGATCCCGGCGCGCCTTCGGTTTGTCCAGCTCAAAATTCTTCATAGGGTGTATGTAACTGGCCCCCGTCTGGTGCGCATGGGATTCTCTGTGGATGGCCTGTGCAGGCGTGGTTGTGGTCTCGTGGGTACGTTTCTCCATATCATTTGGGAATGTCCCGCAGTGGCGCGCTACTGGACTCGGGTGCATGAGGTTATGAGTGAGGTCACGGGTGTGCAGTCAAGGCCTGAGGCGAGGAGATGCTTGTTGAATGTTTGGGAGCCGAATGACTATGACGTGGCGCAGCTTCGATGGGTGACCCTGGGTAATATGATTGCTAAGAGAGACATAGCCCAATTATGGGGTGCTCAGAGGCCACCGACGGTTCTGATGTGGCAACAAAACATGGATTGGTGCATGTTTCGAGAGAAGACAGTATATGTTGCCCGTGGCACACCCCGTAAGTGGGGTAAGGTCTGGACTCAATGGAACGCATACCGTGGTGAGATATGTACCCCCCCTCCCACAGATTTGGATACTGACCTGTCCTCCCCCCAACCTAATGTTTCCTCCACAATTAATTAGACATTTTGCTTGCTCCTGTTCTCCTCCCCCCCTTTTCTCATTGTATGATTCTGTCGATCGGATTGCATGTATACTCCCTCCCCCGACACCGAAGTGACACATCTGTACTGTACTGCCTTGTGTTTTGTTTTCTTCTTTCTGTTTTTGTAAGTTTTGAATTTAATAAAAAGTTTTTAAAAAAATAAAAAAATAAAATAACATACAGTTATCGTTACCACCATCACATAAGCACCTGAAGGCAATGATTCTGATGGTCCCTGAAGTTATGGTAGCTGCAAGATAAAACAACGCATGCCCTAGTGCACATTCAAAGTTCATGTAGTTCTAGCAGCCTCTTACTACTCGTTTTTGACCCCTCCACCAACATCCATTTCTCTGGAATCACTCTATGGAGATTCACGTCAAGAACAAACAGCATTTACAATGTTATCCTAAAGAGACTAACCTTCCTGTCCTTTACAACTTTGGCTTTGTAACTGACAACTGTTAATTCTTATCTAAATTTCTTTTTTTTTTAAAGAATACTGGATGTTGATTTATTAAGTGGAATTGTTGGCTTTGAAGAGCAGGGACGGACAGAGGTATGCAAGTGTTATGTCACAAAATGGAGTTCCGCCTCGGAGCTATTTTATTCATGTAGCCTAAGCTGTTTGTATTAGTCCATCACTGGTAAAACCTAAGGGCCTCACCCAATCCCTACTGAAAGGTCCCTGGCACTCTGACAGCGTGGTAGATTCATTGTAGTTGACATTTTTTAAAATTTCAAGACCACCATGTCACATGGACCTAGAGATAATATTTTGCTTTTCAGAAACAAACCCCTTGAGTGATGGCTCTTTCTGAAAAACCCACAACCAAACATTCAATGCCTGTGAGTGCTGGAAGTTTTCTCCCAGCATGTGACTGCAGGCACGTAACACCCATAGGGCTCAAAGGGCTTCAGCCCCCCTCCCCCAAATCGTGTGTCAACCCAGGCTGAGACAGCTTCGCGGGCACAGTCACAGTTTTTGAGCAGCTGTGGGCTGGCTGGTCTGGAGTCCGTCTTATTGCAGAAGCATCCGAGTATCATCCCCCCACTCCCCGCCGCCCCCCCCTGAAATTTGGCTCTAGTTATGCCTCTGTGTGACTGACATTTTTTTGCTGCCCTCGAGGACGCCAGCTGGGAAATCTAGCACCAGAAAACTCATCTAGAATAGGTCGGTGCCTCAGACACCATTGGGGTGGCAGTTCTAAGCAGCTGTCTCACCAGCAAGTTATTTCTAGGCCTGGATGGAATTTTAACTACATCGGAGTGTCAGAGTAATTTCAGTAATTACACATTACACGTCGATGCAGAATTACAGATAATAAAGCGATTATGCCCACTTGCAAACTAAAGAGCAACTGAGGGGAAATATCCTACCACAAGAGCACAATTTGAGAGCGGCTGCTTTTGCTGATGTTTCTTATCTGTTGCATTTAGTGCTATTTTTCCCTTCCACTGTCTCTGAAGGATATATAGAGGCAGTGTCGTTCTGTGTGGACTCCTTGGGCTTGGTGGGGTCTTCCTCGTAGGTATGTGCAACACTAAAGTCAACAACAACAGAAGGAGGGCAAGCAGGGCCAGATCCAAACAGCATTCAGTGAGCTAGAGGACAGCTCCAGCCTATGTCCTCAAATCCAGGCAGCTGGGCAGTAGACTGTACCAGTCACAGACATGACATCTCCCAAGTTCAAATGGTCAATTTATCAGGCTGGGTAAAACATGCCTATAAATGTCTTCTTCCCCTGTTATCCAGCACTAGTCACTGCCTATGAATAAATGACGAGACGCGCACTTTTCAGGAAACTTAGGGGTCCATTAGGATCTAGGGCGGATTGCCACCGTCTGCATGGCGGTGGCGATCCACCCTACATCCTTCCCCGCCCGCCACCCATTTGCCCCGAAGACCGTCCGCCGCTTTTCCGCACTGTCGAGAAGTTGACCGGGCAAAAAAGGGTTTAATATGGTGGCGGTGTCTGCTAGACACCGCCATCCATATTAGCATGGGGCGGAAACATGCCTTTCCGTGGGGCATGCAGAATTTTCTTACGGGGGCCTGTTGCGGGCCCCCAGGGTATTGGGGGGGTGTGGGATGCACATGGCGGGTACCTATGGTACCCCCCAGCATTGTCATGGACATGGTGGCAGGCACCTCGCGGTGCCGGTCACCTTGTGCATGACAATGCAGGCAGTGCATTCCCAGCATTGTGGCGGGCGGTGCTGGGAGCAACGCCCGCTACAATGCTGGGAATGGAGGATGCCACGGTGGCATCCTAATCGCCGGTGCGGGACCGCCGCACTACTGGCAGTAGGTCCCAGCACCACTAGGGTGGCGTGCGTGCGGACGGAAGTCTGCCCGCCATCCTAATGGGCCTCTTAGTGTATTCCAACGAAGGCAGCCCTTGAACAAAGAACAGCAGAAGAAGAAGAGGGTACGTGGGTTTCCTCTGCGGGTAGTGTCTATCCTCCATCTTGCAAATACCATTTTTCCACATGTACTGCGGCACTGATGATTAACCCTATCAACAGGTGCACCAGCAACGCTTACAAAGCTGTTGCAATGCGCAATTGTGCTAATGTTTGCGAAGGGTAAGGCACCACTGGGGCATGTAATGATACATTTACTAAACAAGAAACAAATAATATGCCCAAAGCCTCTGCACTAAATTTATATGGGTAATCCGGCAGACAACTCATCCAGGTGCAACTATCCAATCGAAAAACAAGAATGAACTGCCAACAACCAGGGCTTCTACAGAGGGAATCACAGTGGAGGGAATTGAGGCTACAGTGTGGAGAGGCCATTGGAGGACCCCACAGGGTTCATTACCAGTTTGATATTTAGAAGCCCCTCACAAACTGTTCCAAAAAAAAAAAACATGAAAAAGGCAGAAGAACTTATTAGGGACAACATCAATAATGGAGGGCTGGCACAACTGAACAGCTCCCCATCCAATAATGCCCTTTAGTGTTAAACTAAATACATGAGCAATATGGTCCTGTACCTAAATGGCAGACTCAAACCCCAGCGACCCTTCTTGACCAAATTGTGGGATCTTCAACAAACCACTTTCCCAGTTTGCTCTGCTCACACTTCCACTGACGCTCTACTCATTGCACCAACTGCCGACTAAAGACTCCATAGGGACAAGTTTCGAAAGAATGTACACTAGTTGTGAAATTAGGAGACCCAGAGCAACAAGAGTTGTTGCTACAGGAAAGAAGAATTCGATGGTGAAAGAGGAGGATAGACGTGGAGAGAAAACCCATCTTGGACTTCCGTTTTACTCAGTTTTGCTCATTATAAATTGTTACGCCTGCTCGAAGTATGTTCCTAAATATGGCAGGCAGTGTTGCTCTTCAGGTAAAAACTTTACATGAAGCTGTCCACTGGTCCCTGTGTTGTGTTTTGCTGGCGACTACCTCATTTTGTCAATGCTCTGCTCCTTCTAGCACACCATTTAGGCCCAGGGTATATTTTGTTCTCAGGGTATATTTTGTTCTGTGAATTTTCAAACATATTAAAACTTTTAAGCGTATTTGCTGCCCTGCTTTCTCTTTAAATATTTAGCTTGCGTCGTGGAATTGTGCACTCCTGTGTTATAAATATTTCATTCAATAAAATAAAAATACGTACTTAAAAATACACAATTTTTAAACAAAGAAACACTGGGGCACGGCTATCTCCCAGCTTTTCCTGTTAATGTGCTCACTTGCCCACCACTATGTGAATAAATGTGCATACATGTGTAATTCATTCCAATGTGTGCATAGATGTTGGGTAGTTATGTGTGTATCCATTATGCACAAGCCAACGCCATTGGCTTTGTCGGTGCTTGTTCCATTATTCTATTCCACAGATAACACAGCGCATGAGATGTTAACTAGATATAGATTTGGGGGCTATTAGGTTGGAGAAATGGGACTGACAGGAGAGAGTGGTGAACAAAATGCATGAGAACGAAGGGAACACGCCCTTCACTTACCAGCAGCTGATGTAGATTGGCGTTTATCAGATCGTGAAGGTTTATTTTGTCTTCTGGGCCCACGTCTTGTTTATACTGCCACCTTTCGGGCACAAAGGGCCACTTCATCTCCTTGGCCTCCTCAATCAGCCTCCTCAGTTCATCAGGCAGCAAACCTGAAACATGTCAAAGGGCATGTAAGTGAATCACACGCACATAACAGGACCATTCACTGCCACTGTTATGACGCGGCACCCAACGTGAGAACCATCCACACCCCCACCCCTCTCAGGCGGGCCTCAGAGGCCCTACAAGATGTTGCTTCTCCACAAGCAAGTAATGTGAATAAACCTGTCATTGGGCCGGCTCCAATATGCCCTGCAGGTAAACCGAGGCATTCATCCATCAGGAAGGCAGAAGCACTCTAGTGACTGCCAGCGCGTGAAGAGACGCGCACATGGATGCTTTCTGGAACTTTCTCTTCTGTCAGAAGAGTGCGCCTCTTGTAATCAATCATTGCCCCGGACACCTGCCTGACAGCTTTGTGGACACATTTGGGGTATTTCTCGGACGTTTTCTAATTGTACAAGGCAGTAGGCCTACTAACCTCAAAACGCCTACTAACCGACGAGTTGGCTTCGCTTCCCCGTGAGGTGCTAGGGCTAATGGATGCCTTCTGACGGCAGTTAAGTTGCACATACTCCCACTAGTAAACTCACAACAAAAGGTTACAGAAATTGGAAACTCGAGCATGATTCACCCAGAAAACAAAATATGCGACAGAAATACATTTAAAATGATTTCTCAGAGCTGGGTAGAAACAAGAGCTGTGCAAACAAGCCTATTGTTGGTTTATGATGGAAGAACAGCTTGATTTAAAACACTTTTTCAGTGCAGTTCATTATACATCATGCTAGAATTCTGAACACAATCAGTTGCATAAATGTACAGCATCATTTCATGTCATTTTCAACAAGGTAGGGGCGTGTCGGTTAACCGACCGACAGAGAAATGGCTCTTGTTTTTGCTCATTCAGACTCCAGGCCCAAGGGTCTGGCTTAGAAAATATTGGTTATGTAAATCACACAGCAAACATTACGAAAAATACATTAAAAACTCTTCAAAATTCAAAAAAGTTTCTTTATCACGTGGGAGATTTTTTTTATCTCAAAATATTTTATTGGAATAAATTTGACATATACAAAGATAAAAGAAAAACATGTGTCACAATTCTTGGCTGTTAGAATAAGGCATATTATAATACTGCACTGAGAAGTGCTTTCAAAATGATAGCTGTGTACAACTGGCAGTCTGAATCAACATATTTGAAAGTGCTTTCATACGCGATAATGCTAAAAAAAGAGGTTTGGTGAAATTAAGTATTTACTTAAGATCACACAATTTAAGGTGGGAAGCCGCGACACATCAAGGTTTCCCTTTGTAAAAATCAGCAGGAAAGGGTCTCTCTATTTGCCTTTCCCTATTTAAATCTTTGTTTTTACCTCTTAGTTCATTTTGTGCATTTTTTAAATACAGCAGAAACTCAGCCCAAGGCTGAGTGCTTTACATGAGCACCAGCTATATTACGCAAGGTCATATGCACTGTTGATACACAGAAGGAAATTAAGTGATGTGCCCAGAATCACAGGACGTTGAGCCCAAGTGGAGACTCAAACCTAGGTCCCCAGTTTCACAGTCGGCAGCTCTGACAGGAATGCCACACAATGGATAGAGGGCGGGAGGCAGGCAGAAGCCATATGAAAGCTCGTCTTATTATGAGCTCGGGGTTCCAACAGGAGCTCGAGCGGAGCCAGAGCCAGGCTTCAGACTGGAGTCTGGCTCGAGGTTTCAGTTGCTTGCCCAACTCTGAGTGTTTGCAGGGCACAAGTCCTAAAAAAAGAAGTGGGGGGACTAGCCTAGTTAATCAGTATGCAAGTGGCATCGCAGCGCGTGGAATCGCAGAGTGTGACATCAGGCGCGTTACATCACAGCACGTGACATCACAAGAACTGACATTACAAGAAGTGATATCAGGTCTTAAGCCCTCACATACATGTTTAGCAGATGTATCATGAGTACATTTGAGCACATTTCGAGTATACAGCAAAGCCTCCTGATTTAGGCAGTGGATTCGAACTTTTGTATACTACACATAAAACAATGTTACCTTTTGTTAGCGTTAAGCTTTCTATAGCCAAAGTGCTTTAAAAGAAATAGTGATATTTAAATTATTACAATGCCTCCTCAAGGGTAGTAATCTTCTATATATATATATAAAAACGAAAGTATGTCTGTTTGTCCTTTATGCATTACTACACCATTCATCCGATCGCCATGAAACTTTGGGAAGTTGTTGAGTACACTCCCGCGAAGGTTTCTGGCAAAAAAAAAAAAGAAAAATGTGTAAATGTGTTAAATGTCGGCCCCGGGCCCTCGTAATCTTTCCAATACTGAACGTTTACAGTTTACGGTGCGACTCGCTTTTGCAATGACCATCAACAAAACACAAGAACAATCGCTGCAAGTGTGTGGACTAGATTTGGAGAATCCGTGCATCTCACATGGACAACTGTATGTGGCCAGCTCACGCGTCGGAAAAACTTCTGATTTATTTGTGTACGCACCAGACGGAAAAACAAAAAATACCGTGTATGCATAAGCACTCGAATAAATAAACAGAATTAAAACAAAACTTTAAAAAAATTTCCATATTAAAATGAATACATTTCAATAAAAATTATACAATGTAAATTGAATGTTATCATAACAAGTTTTCTTAAATTTCCTTTCTTCTGAGATCGCAGCAACGCTAGTATCTATATATATATAAAAATGAAAGTATGTCTGCCTGTCTGTTTGTCCTTTATGCATTACTACACCATTCATCCGATCGCCATGAAACTTTGGGAAGTTGTTGAGGTCACTCCCGCGAAGGATTCTGTCACATTTTTTTTTTAAATCGGCCTCCCAGGGCCCTCATAATCTTTCGAATACTGAAATAGACAGGGAATTTGCGAGCATCTTCAACACTCATGACCCCCAAACGGAAATCGATTGGTCAATCTACATCAGAAGCACAAAAGAACAAGCATTTGCAATGCAATAGGTCTCGCATTTGCACGAGTTTGAGCTATTGCCATTGTAAATGACATTGCCTTTTATTTATGTGTTGATTTTAAAAACATAAATAAAAGGCATTGTTTTTTACAATGCCAATAGATTAAACTCTCGCAAATGTGAGACCTATTGATTTGCAAATGCTTGTTTCGTGTGTTTACAAGAATGTGTCCAATTTAGTATTTTTTTCTACTTTAAGTCACATTTTTTGTTCAAATTAATGATTACAGTCCAGGCAACATCAGGCAGCAAGGTATGGTGTTTTCCTTATTCATTACACGCAGATCGATTATTTCGGCGTAGGTGTTTTAGCAAGGGCGCGCGTTCCCACTTAGTTTAGGATCTTGAATGGCCCTCTTTGCAATGCCAAAGACAGAAAGCTACAGACACACATGAGCGGTGTAATCACTAACAGCCGCGTTTATCTTATATTTACATGCTCAAGTATTCTAAAGCGTGCGCAGACACCTTAACTTTAGTAATCTGAACAACATTCCCCTCTGTCCTAGTGAACATGAGGCTAGACTAGCAAATGAACACGTCATAGGAGGCAGTGGCTTACTACTACTGCTACTGCTCCTACTAGTACTACTCCTACTATACCTACTAGCACTACTACTACTACTAGTAGTCTTACTAACAATAATAGCAATAATCATAATGCATATTATTATTATTATTTTATATGGCGCCTCTTGCCGCACTGCTGTCGCTTCATAGGGCTATAAATAACTGAAAGGTATTCGCAAAGTTACACTTGGCAGGTGTACTTATGTGGATGTTGTAGTCATTCATATCTTCCAACCTCTCCACCCAAACACACGTACCTTGAAAACACGCCCCACTCAGACCTGTGTGTAGCCTGAATGTCACGATCTGAAAACTCAGACTTTCACACTTCTGTTGATAAAAAGCGGGCCACTGCAATGAGCGATAATAGGATTTTCCTTTACCGCCTAGACACCGCACCCCCATTCCGTCAACTTTCACTGCCAAGAAGGTTACAGTGCCAGAATGGGGTTCAGGTCAATGTGCGTTATTAGAAAAATGCACACTGACATATTCCATATGTACGTTTCCATACTGCACCGTGCACATACTAATAGTGCTGCAAGTAAAAAAAAGAAAATAAACACGAGGGCTAGATACAAACAAGAACGAGGTTTAGGTAGCGTTCTAAAAAGCTACTGTAAGTCCCCTGCTCGACGTGTAGTCTTTATTTTTGTTATTTTTGAAATGCATGACTGCCGCTGTCAAAACGGGCGACAGCAACCTAACTCCGCCCTCCCCCCCCCGTAACTGTCACACCTGGGGACAGGTTCGTTACTGATGAAATGAAATGAATGAAATGAAATGAAAGCAGGATTTGTATAGCGCATGGCTGCCCATGAGCGTCCCAGCGCTGAGATTGCATATACAGCTGAGGAGAGGAAAGGGGAGGGGAAAAGGGAAAAAAGAAAGAAGTTTTATTGTGGGAAGAGGTGCGTTTTGAGTAATTTTCGGAACTTCATGTGGTTGGGTTCGGCCCGAAGCTGAGTTGGAAGCGCGTTCCAAAGAGTAGCGGCTGTAACCGAGAATCGGCGTCCTCCAGTGCGGGCTTTCTTTGCTCTGTGGACCGTAGCCAGGTTCCTTTGAGAGGAGCGGAGGGGCCTGTTGGGTTTGTAAGGGTATATCATGGTCTTCAGCATTGGTGGACCTAGGTTTTGCAGGGCCCTATGGGTGGTGCATAGGGCCTTAAATATAACTCTTTCTCGAATCGGCAGCCAATGGAGTGCTTTTAGTGCTGGTTTGGCAGAGAGTCTCCGAGGTGTTCCTGTCAGCATCCGAGCAGCGGCATTCTGTGTTCTTTGAAGAACATTAAAGGTAGCCTCTGGGGCTGCCAGGAAGAGGGCGTTACAATAATCTAACCTCGATAGTATAAGTCCCTGTATAAGTAGTTTTTGAGATTGTACAGGGAGTAGAGGGAGAATTTTCCTGGCTGAGCGGAGTAGGCCGACACAGGTGCCAGCAGTTTTTTTGGCCTGTGTCTTCATAGATAGATCCTGTTCTATCCAGAAGCCTAAACTCTTTAGTTCCGTCTTGGGCTGAGGAAGGGGACCTAGGCAGGAGGGCCACATGGCGGACGGGAGAGGTGACAATTGGTGACCCAGCAGCATAAGCTCAGTCTTGGAGCCATTGAGTTTTAACCTTGATTTAGACATCCACTCGTAGATTCCCTCAAGACAGTCATGGAGGTTTTTTATTTTTTCACCTTCAAGGGAGAAAGACACAACCATTTGGGTGTCGTCGGCATATGTTACAGCTTTTATCCCAAAGGGAGTTACCACATCCTCCAGGGGGGCCATGTAGGTGTTAAACAATGTAGGGCTCAATGAAGAGCCCTGTGGAACCCCACACTGGAGGTGAAATGGGTCCGATTTTATATTGCCTTCACAGACCTGGAAGGTTCTATTCTTCAGGAACGAAGAAAGCCAGCTGAGTGCTTTGTCTCTCACCCCCAGGTTGAGTAGTCGCTGGATCAAGATCTTATGGTCCACCGTGTCAAATGCAGCGCTTAGATCCAGGAGGATCAGTAAAACCGATCCCCCTGAATCCAAGATGCATCTGGCTTCCTCGACTACCTTTACCAGGGCGGTCTCTGTCCCCTGGCCGGGGCGAAAACCTGTTTGTGATGGGCGTAGGAGATTGTTGCTTTCAAGATAGTTAGATAGTTGCTGGTTGACTAGTTTCTCTGCAATCTTACTCATACCTGGTAAGAGAGAGATTGGGCGCAGGTTCGAGAAATCTGAAGGGTCCTGGCCTGGCTTTTTTTGAAGGGCTTTGACGATCGCATGTTTCCAGTTTGGGGGAACTATTCCTTGAATGAGGGAGGCATTGATAAGATTTGTTGCTAGGTGTGAAATGACAGGGCCAATTTGTTTGAGGATACGGATGGGGGCAGGATCGGTGGGTGAGCCACTTTTCATGCTTGAAAGAGTTTTCAAGAAGTCTTCATTGGACAGTAGGTGAAAGCTATCTAAGGTCGGGCCAGTTGAGGGGAGCACCTGTTCCTCAGGGGGTTCATAGTTTGTTATGGGTGGGAGGGTTTGTAAAATATTGATGATTTTATTCTGAAAAAAGGATGCAATTTGATTGCATCTGGAGGTTGTGGGTTGCTCAGAGGAGGGTGGATTAGGGGTTTTGAGTAACTCTTTAAAGATTTTATAGGTCTCTCTGGAAGAGTTGGATGCATTTTTTATTTTTTCATTGAAGAAGGATGATTGTGCTGATTTTCGAGCTACTTTGTAGGTTCTTATAGCTTTTTTATATTCATCTTTAATAATAGGGTCCCAATTTTTCCTCCAGTTCCGCTCTTTGATCTTACAGATTTTTCTAAGGTTTTTCAATTCTTGAGAGTACCATGGGGATTTGAAGGTGGTGGTTTTTTTAGTTATGATTTTTTTGGGAGCAACTGTATCCAGAGTGGATGTGAGCCATTTGGTGAAGTTTTCGTCAGCTTTTATGGGATCGGGGAGAGCAGTGGGGGCCGAGCTTATCAATTCTTGAGTCCAACGTTCAAATGAGAGTTTGGACCAAATTCTGTCATGTTCTCTTATTGATGACATTAGGGGGGTGTTAGGGTCAATTTGCCAGGTAAATGGAATGAGGAAGTGATCCGACCATGGTAGTGGAAGAGTTGGTCGTATTTCTATTTTCGGTAGATTGGAGAAAATAGGGTCTAAGAGATGACCTTTGATGTGGGTTACCTCCGAATTTAAGAGGTGTAAGTCCAGTGATTTGAGTTCGGAGATAATGTCCTTTACGGTGCTGTCTGATCTATCCTCAAAGTGGAGATTCAGGTCACCCAGCAGGATAAGATTGAAGGTTGTGGTGCAGGATGAGGTCATAAAGTCAAGGAGAGAGCCTACAAAATTACCTAAATTACTAGGTGGTCGGTATATGAGGGTGCCCGAAAGGGATTTATTAGGAGTAATTTGGAGGGAAAAGAGTGTGCTTTCGCAGTCATCGATTCCTCCTTCTTGTATCCTGCAATTAATGGAGTTACGGTAGACAATCGCTATACCGCCTCCTTTTCCCTTAGGTCTATTAAGATGTTGTATCAGGTAACCATTGGGTAGCATATTCACCATGTCAGCTTCAGAATGGGATGTAAACCAAGTTTCCGTAAGGAAAAGTATGTCCAGATTAATATCTTGGATTAGGATTTTGATTTCTAAAGAATGTTTACAAGCGGATCTGCAATTGAGAAGGGCTAGGCTAACAATGTAAGGTGAGTGACAAGTGACTGTCTGGGGTGGTTGGCACGATGGCGGGGGTGAAGGGGTAATGGTAGGTGAGGCTGTATCGAATTGTAAGAGGTAGTCCCGAGAGTGAACAATTCGGTGATGATGGAAATTGGGCATAGTGGATGGCCCTGTGCCCGGACTGGCCCGGACGGGCCCAGACGGGCTTGCCTCTGGCGCGCCTCCGGCGCGCCATCGGCGTGCCCGCTGCGCCCGCCCGCTGCGCGGACGAGATGAGGACTTCATTTTGTAGTGGTTGGGGCCAAGTCGCCCAGCCACTAGAGCGCTGTCCAATCCCCCTTCAAATATGGCGCCCGTGAAGTGAGTGCCTCGAGGGGTGTTGCTAAGGGAGACCGGGAGCCTTGAGAAGCTTCAAGTCATGCAATTATTCTGCATGAGAAAGCGACTCGCTCCGGTCAGAAGGTGCAATTTGGCTTCTGCCACAAATTAAACACAATAATCACAGTGACACGATTAAAACAGCAAGTAAAGTGTTTTTAAAAGGCGCTAAGCGCTATTAAAAGCGGCGCTTGTCAGTTTCAGGTAATAGTTTTAGAATCAGGGGTTTGGCCTCCCGGCTTCCGCCTCAGGAGAGATGCAATCAGGGAAAGGAGAGGACGTGATTGGAAGCTCTTTTGTAGTGGTTGGGGCCAAGTCGCCCAGCCACTAGAGCGCTGTCCAATCCCCCTTCAAATATGGCGCCCGTGAAGTGAGTGCCTCGAGGGGTGTTGCTAAGGGAGACCGGGAGCCTTGAGAAGCTTCAAGTCATGCAATTATTCTGCATGAGAAAGCGACTCGCTCCGGTCAGAAGGTGCAATTTGGCTTCTGCCACAAATTAAACACAATAATCACAGTGACACGATTAAAACAGCAAGTAAAGTGTTTTTAAAAGGCGCTAAGCGCTATTAAAAGCGGCGCTTGTCAGTTTCAGGTAATAGTTTTAGAATCAAGGGTTTGGCCTCCCGGCTTCCGCCTCAGGAGAGATGCAATCAGGGAAAGGAGAGGACGTGATTGGAAGCTCTTTTGTAGTGGTTGGGGCCAAGTCGCCCAGCCACTAGAGCGCTGTCCAATCCCCCTTCAAATATGGCGCCCGTGAAGTGAGTGCCTCGAGGGGTGTTGCTAAGGGAGACCGGGAGCCTTGAGAAGCTTCAAGTCATGCAATTATTCTGCATGAGAAAGCGACTCGCTCCGGTCAGAAGGTGCAATTTGGCTTCTGCCACAAATTAAACACAATAATCACAGTGACACGATTAAAACAGCAAGTAAAGTGTTTTTAAAAGGCGCTAAGCGCTATTAAAAGCGGCGCTTGTCAGTTTCAGGTAATAGTTTTAGAATCAAGGGTTTGACCTCCCGGCTTCCGCCTCAGGAGAGATGCAATCAGGGAAAGGAGAGGACGTGATTGGAAGCTCTTTTGTAGTGGTTGGGGCCAAGTCGCCCAGCCACTAGAGCGCTGTCCAATCCCCCTTCAAATATGGCGCCCGTGAAGTGAGTGCCTCGAGGGGTGTTGCTAAGGGAGACCGGGAGCCTTGAGAAGCTTCAAGTCATGCAATTATTCTGCATGAGAAAGCGACTCGCTCCGGTCAGAAGGTGCAATTTGGCTTCTGCCACAAATTAAACACAATAATCACAGTGACACGATTAAAACAGCAAGTAAAGTGTTTTTAAAAGGCGCTAAGCGCTATTAAAAGCGGCGCTTGTCAGTTTCAGGTAATAGTTTTAGAATCAAGGGTTTGGCCTCCCGGCTTCCGCCTCAGGAGAGATGCAATCAGGGAAAGTCTTAGTGGGACGCATTGACTGTAACGGGATCACACAGTAAGGCAACTCCGCTGTTACCAAATGATTAAGTTGTAGTTGGACAAACTCCCTAAGCTTCGAACGTCCTTATCTCTGAAGTGCTCCCTGCTGGGGTAGAGCGGCTCAGCTACTGCCCCGGCCTCCGCTCGCTCTGGGAAGGGGTGTGTGAGACGCGGTACACTTATAGGATTGGGCAGAGGGGGGTGGTAGGGTTGGGGGCAGAGTCACTCGCATACGAGTCCTCCGCCTGAACCGCCAGGCAGTTCCCGACGCTCCGGAGACCTTGGTCTGCATCAGCCCGCACACGGAGCTCCGAGGCGCGATGGGTGAGCTTCGCCCGCCTTGCGCAGTTTGCAAATAAATATCAGCGGCCTGAGCGGAGGCGCCACCGAGCGGACACTGCACGCAAGTGCGCGAGGCACCAACGGCAGCCCAGCAGCCGTTCCAAAGAACCAGCAGGTTAGGGCTCACCCAAAACAGTCATGCTTTCTGTCTCCTCGTTTTCCCAGGTGCAGACAGCACCTACTTCCTGTTTGGCCGGCAATGCTTCCGGGTCGCCGCAGGCAGCGCGGCGGCCCGCCCTGCACGGGGAAGGGAGGCAGCTTTCGAGGAGGACAGCACCTGGCCGCGAGCGCGTTCTCGTGCGCGTGGCCTTAACAAATCGGCGCGCGTGGCCAGTGCTGTCCTCCTGGGAAGCTGAGCCGTTAACAATAAGGTCTCTGGCGAGAGCGAGCTTCGCTCGCTTCTAGCCGAGACCTAAAAAGGCATTACGAGCTTCAGAAACAGACGAGCAACAGGAAGCAAGATTAGAAGCTGTTCGAATACAAACTGCTCAAGCCCGTAATTCTCAAACGAACGAGCAACGAGAATCAAGATTGGAAGACGATCGAGTACGCACTGCTCAAGCCCGTTCTTCTCAAACGAACAAGTAACGAGAATCACGATTGGAAACAGATCGATTTCGCACTGCTCAAGCCCGCTCGAATGAAACAGGAGAGCAACGAGAATCAAGATTGGAAAACGATCAATTATGCACTGCTCAAGCCCGCTCGAATGAAACAGGAGAGCAACCAGAATCAAGATTGGAAGCCAATCAAGGATGCACTGCTCAAGCCACACTTAGAAATGTTTTCAAAAATAAAATGAATACCTTTCAATAACAATGACACAATGTAAATTGAATGTTATACAGAGTTTCCTTGAATTTCCTTTCTTCTGAGATCGCAGCAACGCGCGACGGGTAAGCTAGTCATATATAAATGCTATTTATTTTGTACAAATACTGGGGAAGATCCACACATCTGACGTTCTAACAGGGCATGCATATCGCCTAAACAGAGCCTGAACAAAGTGAAAAGCTGCCTTTCTCAAGTATCTGTGAAGTGCTATCAAGGTGCGAGCCTTTGTTTCCCCTCTGCTGCATTGGCATCAGGTGTGAGGCTCCTGACTGCTGCCAGCCAGGAAACTCCAACAAAAGGAGGCTTGATGACCCCTGAGACTCGGCCTTTGTTATGGAAGAGTATCCCAGCAGGAGTCAGAAATAAGACCGCCCAGTTCCTGCCTGCACGTTGTGATAGACGCAGACAACAACGTGCAGGCGCTGCTAAATGTGTCCCGGTGTTTGGAAATTACACCGGGTGAAATCAGCAGCTTTTAGTGGGGCCCAACTTCTTGGCAAGGTGGACGGCAGCTACCCTGTGAAAGAAGTGGGTGGACGCCGTCCACCCGCGTGGACCCCCGACTCGTGCCATGAGTGTTTGTGATAGAAGGCGCTCAAGAAACTTCCCGTATTTGCCAATGAAGTCCTTTAAATATCCTACATTTGGTCCACAATGTCATTGCTTACTTAATTTGTATTGCATTTATTTTTAAGTGGCACTCTTTTTTAAGAGCTGCAACAATGCTACACAGTACGGAGGGATACAAATGCATTAAAGCACTTGCAAAGCTAACAAGTCTGGTGTTGACTGCCAACATTTTTGCTTTCCCAATGTAAAAAGACAGAACACACGAGTATCAGCAATGGGGGAGCTGCTGCTCCCTCATCCAAGTAAAACAGGTATTGTATAAGCCTATGACAAATTCTCACAAAACTTTCCAAAAACAAAAAGTTCATTCACCTTGTGTGCCGACCCCTCATGGCACAAACCAAAGAACGGGTTTAAAGCAAATTTGGCAGAATGCTAGATATTGGTCCAGAAAGAGTGCTTTTTGTGATGTGTTGTAAACCCTTTAAAAAATTCCCTCCCCACGTGGTTCCCTGACCCACAAGGATGCTGTGTCCAACATCTGGGGCAACGCAGAGGCTAGACAGCTTGAATGACTCGGTTGCTGGGCTGGACAGGACATGGCTGGACGCCGCTTCCATAGTCATGAAAAGGACGAAAGGTAGACTGAGGTGGACGGATTGGAGCCATGAGGCCCAAGGATCCTGCCGTGGCCCGAGATTCCTTGAAGCGCTCAAGCGCTGAGTCAGCCTTCTAGCTGAAAAGGAGAGTGCCATCAAACGACATGTCTATCACAGATTGGACATCCCCTGAAAAGCCAGAAGTTGTCAGCCAGGAGTAGCATCGTAATGCTACCGACGAGGCAACCATTCTGCCCAGTGAGTTGGTGGTGTCCAGTCCACAACAAATGGTGAATTTCGCAGCATCTCTCCCGCCCGCAACTGCCTAGGAGAGAATGGCCCGGGCCTCCTACGGGCACAGAGGCAGCACTTACGCAACTGTATTCCAGAGGGTATGGGAGTAGTGGCCCAAGAGGCAAGCAGAATTCACGGTCCACAGTGCCAAGCTAGAGGAAGAAAACATCCTCTTCCAAAGATGGTACAGCTTCTTGGATTCACTATCGGGGGAGCAAAAGGGAATGCGTCTTTGGAAGATGAGGCTTGGACACCCAAGCTCTCAGGGATAAGGATGTTGCGTAAGGAACGCTGGGTCACTGGAGTGGGGCGGTGGCAGTGGGCGATTGTCATGTCCCTGTGCTGGGCCTAGACCAAGTGCCTAGAATGACATCAGCGAGGGATTCATTAAATGGCAAAAGAGGTTTGGTGGTAGAAGCCACAGACTGAAGCACCTCTGTCAAGATGTTAGTCCGGACTGCCACCGAAAGGAGCTTGAGGCCAAGGCCAATGACCTCGGCTGCCTTCCTCACCACCATTGTGTAAGACGCCCCCTCCTCCGTAGCCACGGTAGGGGGAGAAAGCAAGCCAGTGTCAGGGGAAGTGTCCAATCCACTGGCCTCACCAAGGTTCATCTGCCAGTCCATGAGGTCTTCAAGCTGGTCCATTAAAGGGTCCAGCTGCCCCTCCCAGTCCTCTTCCCCACCTCGCTGTACAAAATAAACATTAGGAACGAACATAGGTACAAAAAGTCCCCTCCGGCATTGGAACAGACGTCGATTGGCGCAGGTCAGGTTCCGTGTCCAAGTCAGGGACGAGGATGGGGTCAACGCCGACCACGGATATGGTCGGCGTCAGGAACTTCACCGCCGGGATAATCATCGGGGAAGGTCAAGGTGGAACGACCAATGTCAGTCAGGATCCGATAGCATATCCACATGGGGCCCGGCAGAGCCACCGGCGTCGAAGGCCTGAGGATCCCAACCGACTCCACAGGGCCCAAAGGTGCACCAGCGAAGCCAGACTGCCCAAATATAAGGTGGAAGGCCTCATAAAACTGTCACAATTGGGCAGGAGACCCTCAAACTCCCAGAAAAGTGGGGTGGCACAGAGTCATCTCAGAAACAGCGGCAAAGCTCTGTGTCGCGTCAGCCGGAGCAAAGTCGAAGGACGCCTATGCTTCTTTGACTTCTTGTGCTTACCTGAACGTCCCAAAGATTTTGAATGGGACGAGGAGAGCGGGCTCAGCTACCATTGTCGGGACCTTCCTCTTGACATAGAACAGAAGCAACGTGGAGCCGAGCACCGGGTCTCCAACAATTGTTCAGACAGCTCCCGCAAAGCTTTCAGGTTCATGGTCCGGCACTCCGAGCATGACATCGGGTCATGATCGTGCTCCAAGCACCAGAGGCAGATGAGGTGCAGATCCATCATGAATACCATTCGATGACAGGTTCCGCAGGTCTTCAATCAGGTCCTTTGTTGGGACATCACAACACCACCAGGAGTCCAAGACTCAGAAAAAAAAAGTCGTCAAAAGTCAAAAAAAGGGTAGTCACAAAATGGCTAAGGGGTAGCTCTCTCCGGATCTGCGCTTAGGCTGGCGCGGAAAAAGAAAGAACTGACATCAGCCTGCCTGGGCGATGTCTATGTAGGTCCTACAATGTAATTTCTGGGGCAACCAATGCCGACGATGGACGCGATGGCTACCAACACCACCAAGCGACACGCAGGGGTACTGCTAATGAAAAATCTCCAGATCCAGACTGACACCTGGGGGAATCTACAACTAGAAGTCTCTATCAGATACACCCATAAAAACACATGCACAGCCACTCACAGATGCACTGAGACACTCACTCGGACACTCATGC
The DNA here is from genome assembly GCF_964261635.1 of Lissotriton helveticus. Lineage (NCBI taxonomy): Eukaryota > Metazoa > Chordata > Amphibia > Caudata > Salamandridae > Lissotriton > Lissotriton helveticus. The sequence goes on along the minus strand of NC_136059.1, from coordinate 1,790,097,561 downwards.
ACCCACTCACAGACTCATACAGCCACTTACAGACCCATTCAAACATTAATGCACCCGCTCAGAGACATACACCCACTCACAGACCCACTCAGGCACTCACAGATCCATTTGCTGACCCACTCTGACACTCACACACCCACTCACACACTCCACTCACAAATCCACTCAGAGAGTAATACATCCACTCACAGAACCACTAGGACACTCATGCACGCACTCACAGGCTGCTTCACACACTCATGGAGGCATTCACAAACCCACTTAGACACTCTCACAGCTGCTCACAGACCCACTCAGACAGACATTCACACACTCACTCACAGCCCCACACAGACACTCAAGCACGCACACTCACACCCAGTGAGACATGCAGCCACTCCCAGACCCATACAGACACTCACACACTCTCACAAACCCATTGATTCACTCACACACTCCTTCACACACCCACTGGGACACTCATGCACTCAGAGCTAACTATAACACTTACGCCCCCACAATGCACTGCTTATGACCTCACATATTACATCACTCATGACATGATCACTGACATCGGTTGGTTCCTTCCAGGCTCTGTGTGCCATATGTTTTTTTGCAAACATCAGACACATGGTAGTCCACCAGCAAAGCATCAAAAGTGGCATCTGTGGGCCAAACTATCTATCCCAGACCCAATACAATGGCTAAAACAGGACAGGCCTGTTGTGAGATTGGGTTTGGAAGAGGTGAGCTACTCAAGCCCATTTGACTTGGGTTAACAGTGTACTTGATGATATTCTGCCATATAGTGTGGTCAAGAAAACACAAACTCCTCTGTCTGCACACTGGTTCTCACCTGCCCTTAGGGAGGCCAAACTAGGCTGTAAAAACTGGAGAGACTTTGAAACGTGGACTATGGCAGTATTGCAGGAGAAAAAACAAAAGAGGAATTGATGGAATATAAAAGGCAGGTATTTGCTGCTAAAGCAACCTTCTTTACGGCCAAAGTTCTCGACATGGAAAACTTCTCAAAGGAAATGTTTTCTGTTGTTCATGAATTATCCACCCAAAAGTGTGTCGGGAATAAAAAGGCAAATTTTCAGGAGCTTGCATAGAGATTGTCAGACTTCCTGGATGACAAAATTACTACCATATTAAAAACCCTAAAACCAATATATATGGTAAACACCTTAGAGGAGACAGTTGTTGGTCCTCCACTACCACAGTGGAGGTTGAAGGATCTGAGAACAGAAATGGGATGAGCCATACTCTAAAGATTATCTTGCAAAATGGGCACCGTTAACATCCATTAATTTTGAGTCTCTCTCACTAGCTTTCAAGTCTGGATCCTCATAAGATCATCTGCCAACTGCCTTGTGAAAAGCTGTCGCAGAGGACTTTGGTCTACCACTGCTGGACATCTGTAATAATTCAGTTAATAGTGAAGTTATTCCTGTGGAGTGTAAAAGGGCCTTGGTGGTGCTGCTCATAAAAAATATACTGTGGACCCTGATATACTATCAAACTACCAACCAATTTCCCTCTTGCTGGACAACTCATGAAAACCATGTCAACCTTTTCTTATCTGAAAAACAACCTACTTAAGACATCTCAGTCCGGGTTCCACCGGTTTCACAGCACAGAGACAGTCCTTGTAACAGTGGTAGACAACCTACGAATGCTGGCGAAGCAGTGCTATTAGATCTGCCCTCAGCATTTGATATGGAGATTCATGACATCTTACTCACTAGGCTGAAGGAGATTGACATAACTAGAAAGGCACTTCAATGGTGTAGGTCTTATCTATAGATGAGATTTAAAACATTTCGGCGACTTTGCAACAACAAAATTGCATTTTTGTATTCACAAAACATAAATTTTGATTCCATAACAAGTCAATGAATCGCATTTTCGTGTTGGGAATACTTACCAAATCAGCATTTGGAAAGGACGTGTTATGGGCATTCCTTCCAGATACAGATTCCTTAGGTATGTTTTAGCTGTAACTTTTTATTGTTTTTTTCAACACAGAACTGAATTGTATATCTTTAATCATGAGATATCTCACTGCAGGCGCAGCTGCAGAGGTCGAGTATCTTTATGCGTAAGTGCTGTGGTCAAACATCCTCACCCTTTCGCCCTACATCCCCTTAACAAAGCAGCTGAACATTGAAACAATAATTCCTCCGTATCTTACAGCATACTTGTTTTATGGTGAAGATAGTGGGCTCACATCACCCTTTCTTATGTCGCATACTATGTCGCATACTATCGAAGTGTGTATGTATCCTCCCCACATAAGGACTAAGTTACAGTGCCTTTTCCCTATTGCATCTAGGAATATCTTGATCTTTAATCTTGCCTCTTCCCTAAGGGTCACTTTATCTCCAAAGAAATCCCCTCCAAACTGTCTCAAAGAATTTTAATTTATCATCGAGTTTGTATATCACCTGTTGATAGGTGGCTACTTGGAACATTGCTCTCAGCCATCCTTCAACTATCCGCAATCGCATTGTTTTCCATTGACATAGGATACCCATTTTGTTCACAGCTAAAGCTGTGCCAAACCACAGTGACTCCTGCAAAGTGATTTCAGTGATCAGAGAAGCATCTTCTAAAATAATTGTCGAGCCTGTCATCCCTCCTGTGAATTCCGCTGTGTTTTAAAAGACCCTCCATACTTCCTCCCAGTACGGTCTTAAATTTGGGCACTCGCAGATGATGTGGCCTGTATCCCCTTCAGGCTGTTTACAAATCCAGGAAAGGGAGGAAGGTGATATCCTGCCCATTTTTCGTTTGTGAGAGGGCCAGTGCCACTTACATACGAGTTTATAATACCCTATTTAAGCCTAACTTCTCTGAGGTGTTTATCATGGGTTTGGAGGAGCTCTGTCCAGTCCTCCTTAGTATACTCTGTGTGTAGATGTTCTGACCACCAGGTGTTGAGGTTGGAGCTTATCAGTTTTGAATAAGTATGGTCTAATAAGATGTACATTTTGGAGACCACACCTTTAAAGGTCCCGAATCCCTTAGATAATGTAGAAGTGGGCATTTTCATAGCATCACCAGTCAAGGGCCACGTGTTGGTTGGAGACAGCAAGATAGTTGCTGGTATTTCCAAGAGTATGTCTTGTCCAGGTCATTTGAGACTTGGGCTTCCTCAAATGCCAGTAGCATGCCCTTAGTCACCATTTGGTCTATTGCGGGTATTCTTTTGTGTCTGAATTTTGTCCATATAGGCTCTTTGTTTCCTATCCAAATCTCATTATTGCTATAAATGGGGGCTCCTATATGTGGTGCAGGATGAATTCAGATAAGGCGGTGTGCTTTTCGCCAGGACATGTGTGTGGCTCAAAAGACTGGGTCGATTGGATAAGATGATTTTTGTCCATGGAGTAACTTGTGCTGTTGCCTACAATGCCACCCAAACGTTTTCCTTCATATAAAAATACCTTGGTTTTTCAGAGTGCTATGTATCATATACCTCAGAGGGACCCAATTAAAAGCTATCCAGTACAGTTTCATGTTAGGGAGCCTTTGGCCCCCACTTGTTGTGCAGGCATGTAGTTTGATCGTTTTCAGTCAGGCATCTTTCCAACTCACTTAAAGAGTTTTGTCATATTTGTCCATTCTAGTATCAGTGTCTTAGGTATTGCTAATTGTAAAATACTGATTATATAAGTGGGTGGCACAATCAGTGCTGCAGACCCACTAGTGGCATTTGATTTATAAGCTCTGGGGACACGCAGTGCACTTTATTAGGGACTTATAAGTAAACCAAGTATGCCAAGCATGCATAAGCCAATTGTCATCACGTTTTAGGTACAGAGCACATGCACCTTAGCACTGATCAGCAGAAGCAAAGTGATCAAAGTCCTATAGCCAGCAAAAACGAAGTCAAAAACAGGAGGGCAAAAAGTCAGGGAAAACAACTCCAACAGATGCCAGGTCTAACAGTATTCCATCCCAACCAGTCCCTCCTTATTGTTTTGCTTTCACTTTTGGAGAGATGGGTCTTATGGATCAGGACCACAACTGGGTGAGCTTTTCACAGAAATTACTGTATCTTCTTACGCTTAATGTAATAAAATAGTCCATTTACATTCAGCAAGAAAATTAGAAGGTCTTTCATGGCTTTCATAGAGGCAATAATTGGGAGAGTCCTCGTGCCGGAATTGGTGGGAGATTAAACAGCCTATAGACAGCATGAAAGGGAAGTATTTTGGTTGTCAAGTCGCCGAGGTGGGCGCGAACGAAACCTCTGTCTAACACCAAAGCATCTGGGATAAGTGCAGGGCACAAGCTGGGGGTACACACAGGTACACGGCGTCCACCCACTATTTTCACAGGGTGGATTCCGTCCCCCCAGCCAAGAAGTTGTGCTCTACAGAAATATGTTGAACTTGTCCCAGTGTAATTTTCACACACTGGGACACATTCAGCAGGGCCTAAACATTGTCAGGTTTTGATGACCGCAAAAATAATAATTGATGGACAGAATGCAGAACAATGTCATACATTCACGCTAGTACAGAGATCTGGGCCTAAACCATCATTTTCTTGCTCCCCATGCCATTCCAGTTTGAACCCAGCCATATTCAAATCAGTCTTGACCTTGCGCCCAATGGGAACAGTCCAGCCAAACTGCCAGGCCAGGTCCTCTATGGACTGGAAACAAGAATCCTATGACCAATTTTGGGGTTTCACCCCTCATCAGCCAGGAAAGCTTGACTCCAGTGGCATGGAGAGCACGGGACTCACGTGTGGCCATACCTATCCCACTCGGGGTGACAAATGCAAAAAGAACAATTGATGGACAGAATGCAGAACAATGTCCTACCTTCACCCCAGTAGGGAGGTCTGGGCCTAAACCATCGTTTTTTTGCTCCCCACGCCATTCTAATTTAAACCCAGCCATAAGCAAATCAGTCTTGACCTTGCACCCAATGGGAACAGTCCAGCCCAAACTGCCAGGCCAGGTGCTCTCTGGACTGGAAACAACAATCCTATGACCGTTTTTGGTGTTTCACCTCTCATCAGCCAGGATAGCTTGATTCCACTGGCATGGAGAGCACTAGACTCACGTCTGGGCATATCCGTCCCACGACAAATGCAACAAGCATTTACAATGCAATGGTTTCGCCTTTGGAAAAGTTAGAGCTATTGGCATTGTAAATGACAAAATTTGTATTTATGTGTTGGTTTTGAAAACAGATAAATAAATGGGATTGTCATTTACATTGCCATTAGCTTAATCTCTCGCAAATGTGAGACCTATTGTACCCTACGGACGAGCTTAGCAGACAGCAATTACTACCACACACACACACACCCAGAGCCACACACACACACCCAGAGCCAGCCACACACAACCAGAGCCACACACACACACACACCCAGAGCCACACACACACACCCAGAGCCACACACACACACACACACACACACCCAGAGCCACACACACACACACACACACCCACCCAGAGCCACACACACACAGACACCCAGAGCCACACATACACACACCCAGAGCCACACACACACACACAGAGCCACACACACACACACACACACACACACCCAGAGCCACACACACACACCCAGAGCCACACACACACACACACACACCCAGAGCCACACACACACACACACACACCCAGAGCCACACACACACACCCCCAGAGCCACACAAACACACCCAGAGCCACACACACACACCCAGAGCCACACACACACACCCAGAGCCACACACACACACACACCCACCCACACACCCAGAGCCACACATACACACACCCAGAGCCACACACACATACACCCAGAGCCACACACACACACACACACACACGCACACACACACAGAGCCACGCACACACACACACACACCCAGAGCCACGCACACACACACACACACACCCAGAGCCACACACACACACACCCCCAGAGCCACAAACACACCCACACCCAGAGCCACACACACACACACACACCCAGAGCCACACACACACCCAGAGCCAAACACACACACACCCAGAGCCACACACACACACACAGAGCCACACACACCCACCCAGAGCCACACACACCCATCACACACACCCACCCAGAGCCACACACACCCACCCAGAGCCACACACACCCACCCAGAGCCACACACACACTCAGGGGGCAGGGAAGCAAGCACAGTGAGGGGGCAGGGAAGCAAGCACAGCGAGGGGGCAGGGAAGTAAGCACAGCGAGGGAGCAGGAAAGCAAGCACAGCGAGGGGGCAGGGAAGGAAGCACAGCGAGGGGGCAGGGAAGGAAGCACAGCGAGGGGGCAGGGAAGGAAGCACAGCAAGGGGGCAGGAAAGCAAGCACAGCGAGGGGGCAGGGAAGCAAGCACAGCAAGGGGGCAGGGAAGCAAGCACAGCGAGGGGGCAGGGAAGCAAGCACAGCGAGGGGGCAGGGAAGCAAGCACAGCCAGGTGGCAGGGAAGCAAGCACAGCCAGGTTTCAGGGGAGAAAGCACAGCCAGGGGAAGGGGAACCAGGGGGCGGGGGAGCAAGCACAGCCAGGGGGCGGGGAAGCAAGCACAGCCAGGGAAGCAAGCACAGCCAGGGGGCAGGGAAGCAAGCACAGCCAGGGGGCAGGGAAGCAAGCACAGCCAGGGGGCAGGGAAGCAAGCATAGCCATGTTTCCAGTGCTTGGCTATTCTGAACAAACCATTGGTATCCAGCCTGCCACTCAAACGAAAACAACTCCCAGAATACCTTAAATAGCTAAATGAAACCTCAGAAGTAGAAACATTATGTCCTGAATACACGAGAGAGGCTGCAGTTGTAACTGCGAGGGACAAATACCACCTGAACCACACAGCGTGGATCCCCTACAAAACGATAAAGTTAAATTGCCCCTGTCCAACTACCTTGCCAAGTAGCGATATTTGCTTAAAATGTTGAAAGCGACTTTGCATGTCAGAGTGTATTGCTAAATATCTAAATATAAAAAAATACAAGCACACAGATGTAAGCACATAGACTCTGGGCAATAGCTCGCTTAATCTTCGTGATGGCGCCTTGACAGCGCAACAGACCTCCACGGCTACTACTTACACACAGGTACTACTCACAGGACACGTGGTCCCAGTACCTGTGCCTCACAGCGCAACAGCACCTCCACGGCGTCTACTTACTCACGGGCACTACTCACAGGACACGTGGTCTCAGTACCTGTGGCTCACAGCACGGGTGCTCTCAGCTCCTACTCACGGTGCGTGCATTTGCACAACCACTGCAGAGAGCCGACAGCACCGGCCACAGTATGCGCTGAGCCCACACAGACACTTCTTACAGCCCCGACACTGGCCTCAGCACGCAAGCACAGCTGCCGCTCCCAGCTAAAAAGTGCAGATACTCAGTACAGATCCATTTAAAGCATTGGTTGTAGTCTTAGTTAAGTTTAATTGAATTGGACAAACACACCTGAACTGCTGCATAAGTAAACTGAAAACTTGAAAGTGGAGTTGAGCAAGAGTTAAAAAAAGTCCCCTATGTCATATGCCCTATTCAGACTGCCCGGGCTTTTAACCAACAGCAAGCTCTTTATGTTGGGATTTTACAGCGCTCAATATACAAGTCCCAGAATGCAAAATACTGATAACTTAAAGAACAGCGCAGTCGCTGACGGGGTCACACACGTCAATGGAGTGCATGCACGCATCATATATTCAAAAATAGTAAGTCCGAACAATGTATTCTAATTACACTTTTTCTAATAAAGGCGCATGCCCTAAATTAACACGGAACCTTTAGCCACTGCAACATTAACATCTAAATATTTTTTTTAAATCACACAGACCAAAATATGGCATTAAGCATTTGCACTTAATTTCCTTATTATGCCAAAGACTGCGCCGAGGCTGCCACCATACTTCGTGCAGTAGTCTGTCTACTCACCTGCTGGCCGCTCCCTCCCCTGCTGCGGCTGTACAGCGGTACTCCGCTACTAGCCATCAAGCATATCAGCGACAGCCCGACGGCTCCGCTTTCCTCCATTCTATCAATGGGTACTCCTGCAAAACCTCGCTGCCATCTTGCAAACGCAGAGCTTGCCGGGAAGGGCGGGACGCCGTGTCTAAGCAACGCAGAGCAGCCAGCCGGGAGCGGCTCTGGGGCTGTTGGAACTCGAAGACAAATCCTCGAGACCGACCTCAAAATGAATTAAAATGTAACCAACCCCCACTCAGCCAGCCAGCTTTGTGCTACTGTACGCACTTAGCAGTATGCGGTACGTTTCCTAGCGCAGAGGTTGAAAATGAGGGTAATTAAGAAATATTTATTTTGTTGAGGTAATTGGACGGGAGGCCGCGTGGGTGGGTTGTAGGTGCGTGAGCTACAAAGGCAAAACGAGACACGCAAAGACGTAAAACAAGCAGGGAGACGACATAAGACGGGGTACAGACATGCAAAGACGTTAAACAAACAGGGAGACGACATAAGACGGGTTACACGTACAAACAGGGAGACGACATGAGACGGGGTAAACGTACAAAGGGAAAAGAAAATTATAAACAAAATGCTGCTTACCTGATCGCATCCTGGCAACTTAAATCTCGCAGCCCACTCCTGCAAAAGCCACTATGAAATGAACCAAAACATGGCGTCCCCAAAAAAAAAAAAAAAACATCCGCCCACCGCCGCATGACGTTTTAGAAAGGGGCGGAGAGGGAAAAAAATCGCCGGAACGCCCACGAATCACCTCGCACAATGACAGACGCCTCTCTCTTCCAATGGCTAGCCTCCATTTATGGAGCTAGCCCATGGAAGACAGAGGCGGGACAAAGCCCACATACTATTCCCAAAAGATTTCGCCTGCGCGAACGGTGCTGCGCAGCGGATCGCCAGGCGAAACCTAAAAAGTGTTGTCCACCCCAAAGCGTGCCTGTAGTGTTTCCTGTGAAGTTCTGTAGGTCTGTTGCCAGGTTGGTGTGCTTGAACTAGGAGAGTACCAGAGCTCCGGGCTGGTCTGAGCCTGAAAATAAAAATAAAACTCACTGAAAAGGAAGATACGAAACCAGCACATCACAGGAGGGAGGGGAATGTGCACAACTATCCGTGCAGACACAGGTGTGCCAGAACCACCAATCACTCCAGATATCACACCCTGCTCTGCCACGGCACCCCAGACCTTATTTGCAGCACCACTACGGTTCCAGACCAGTGACGAGGCTCGTACAGACAGGCCTGCCAGGGCACCTCAACCCTTCCAGGCTGCGCCCATCTGATCAAATAGAGGGGCGGGTCCGCACACAGCTCGGCCAGGACACCCCAGTAACCACCTGCTACTCCAGTACTGAGCCATGCATGCAGCTCTATCAGTGTACCTCAATCCTCCCCTGCAGGATAGGGTGACCAGAATTTTAAAGTTAAAAACCGGGACATTTCACAAAAATAGAAGGACTACAAATTTACTTCAAGCGCCGAGAGCGCTCCTCAGCCGAGAATTACAGAACAGGTAGTAAGAACATACATTAAATGCAATTATTAAGCCCAGTAGCTTGCCTGTGAATTAAATTGCTTTCATGAAACAACTGCTAACTATCCATGCTTTGTAAAATATAAAAAACATCTCCCACCGTTTTCAGTCGACCCTCTCCAAAACCGGGGACATGAGCTAAATTTCTTGAAAACGGGGACGCCTGGTCACCCTACTGCAGGACCACTTAAATTCTGATACTGGGACCAAGGCACAGTCCTCCTAATGAACACAAGTCAGCCCAGCAGCACTCCTGCTATGGGGCCCAATCACAGCTTGGTCAGTGCACCTGACTCCTGACGTCATAAGTACCAGCTGTTTGAGAAGAGAGGCCTAACTATAGGCATTCTCTTGTTTTCCACTGCTGTTACCTACATAAAGCCAGTCAAACCAGCTCAATCCTGAAATACAGCGCCTCATCCTATTTCCGTATCTGACCCCTCACACGGCTAACAATGCACCTCAGTTCTGTGTAACCGGGTCCCTTTGATCCGTTCCTGTTCTGGTGATCGGCAGCGCTCCCACTATTACACTGTAATATCTGGAATGTATTAAATCCACTAATGCTATGCGGCGCTATATCAAAAATGGAAAGTAAACAAGTACAGTTACAACACAGAGCTGTGCCAGCACGTCACCCATAACCTTTGGCACTTCGTTATTCCATAAGCATACCATTCTGTCTTTGCCCCCTGCCCCCACCCCCAATCCTGTCCTGCACCGACCTCACTCTGTTGTTCAAGTCACGCCACGGACACAGGTGCGCCGATGCACCTTGTTGCATCTCTAAATGTAGATGTGCTTATACATATATTGCTCCGGACACCTTTGCGCCGCAGGTCCGTCATTCCAGCCTGGCTGGAATAGCTGCTCCAAGCGCCACTGCCAAGAGGCTACGACAAAGCTCGTTTTAAATATTCAAACAAACACTATCCTCTTATTTTAGCCATGGTGTACAACTCACTGCGCGGCTGCTGTTCAGCATGGCTGCAAATAAGTATTTTAAAAGTGCCATGACGCAGCAGGCACTAATGCACTCCTAATGGGTTGGGTGGTAGGGCAAGAGAGAAAGGTAAAGAGCCATCTGCACGACCAGAACCTGCACTCCGCGGCTCTCGTGCCATGCGTGCCACCCACGTGACCAGAGCACAGACTGTGGGCAGAGAAGCCCGTCTGTAGCAAAACACCGACAACCTTGAATATTTGCACCGAGAAAACTAACGGAGCTGCCTCTGGAAACCTACTGCTCCCCACTCGGTGATACTCATTTTAACGGTCATGGAAGGATGAAAAGCGGAGTTGGCAGGCATCCCGAATTCCCGACCGCATATCCAGCTCAGTTCAAATAACTTATAACTTGATGACTGGTTCGCAAAAATACACTTTTCTGTAGAATGTTGTATTTGTGCGCAAACATTTAGCGCGTGCAATATTAATCACACAACTAAGAAGCATCCACCTTGGATAGTGAAAGAGTCCTGGGGTTGGCTCTGAAGTCCAGCAGGGATCGCCATTTACAAAACAAAGAAGGAAATGTGCCCCCCGGGCCAAAAAAGTCACAAAACAACAAGCATTAAGCACGGGCACACGGACAGCGGGAGGGGGGGAGGGGGGGAGGCGGGAACAGGCAAACGGACAGCGGGAGAGGGGCGGGTTAACGGGCACACGGACAGCGGGAGGGGGGGCGGGAACGGGCACACGGACAGCGGGAGGGGGGGCGGGAACGGGATAACATTTTTTTTGAAAATGCCGATTACCTGCAAGGAAAGTGAAATCGCGCAGACCACCCCTGCTCGGAGCAGGGAGCGGGTCGGGTCTGCGTCCTCACAGGGAGAGCGAGCAGGCTGGTGTGACAAAGGATGCCGAGACAAAAAAAAAAAAGCACCGCCCACCGCCGCATGACGTGGGCAAAAAGCGAAAAATTCTCGGGAACGCCCACGAATCTGCTCCGGCAATGACGGACAGATGTCTGTTCCAATGGCTAGCCTCCATTTATGGAGCTAGCCAATTGAACAGAGAGGCGGAACAAAGCCACACAGTGTAAGACATAAGATTTCGCTCTGCGCAAAAGGCTGCTGCGCAGCTTTCGACAGGCAAAACCTAAAAAGAACAATTAATGGACAGAATGCAGAACAATGTCATACATTCACTCCTATACAGAGATCTGGTCCCAAATCCATCGTTTTTTGCTCCTCGTGCCATTCCAGTTTGAACCCAGCCATATGCAAATTAGTTTGACCCTCTCCCCAATGGGAACAGTCCGCCCAAACTACCAGGCCAGGTCCTCTCTGGACTGGAAGCAAGCATCCTAGGACCGGTGTCGGGATTTCACCCTTAATCAGCTAGGATCACTTGACTCCAGTGGCATGAAGAGCACGGGACCCATCCATGTCTGGGCATACCCGTCCCATTCGGGGTGACAAATGCAAAAAGAACGATTGATGGACAGAATGTAGAACAATATCATACATGTACCCCGCACAGAGATTTGGGCCTAAATCCATCGGTTTTTCTCTCCATGCCATTCCAGTTTGAACCCAGCCATATGCAAAGCAGTCTTGGCCCTGCACCCAATGGGAACAGTCTAGCCCATACTGCCAGGCCAGGTCCTCTCTGGACTGGAAACAAGCATCTTGGGACCAGTTTTGGGGTTTCACCCCTTATCAGCCAGGATAGCTTGACTCCAGTGGCATGGAGAGCACAGGACCCACGTCTGGGCATACCCGTCCCACTCGGGTGACAAATGCAAAAAGAACAATTGATGGACAGAATGCAGAACAATGTCATATATTCACCCCAGTACAGGGATCTGGGTCTAAATGCTTCGTTTTTTTTTGCTCCCCATGCCATTCCAGTTTGATTCCCAGCAGCAGCGTGCAGGCAGCGAGATTTTTTTTCACCTCCAGTTGGACAGAAGTTAAGGGGCCATCAGGCCTCCTTTTGTTTGAATATCCTGACTGGAGGCGGCCTGGAACCTCACACTTAAATGTAAATGCCAAAGGCACACAGCTCATTTCTTCGTAAGTAGTTAAGAGAGGCAGATTTTGCCTTTCTTCATTCCCTGTATATAATAGATGCATGCACTGTGAGAATGTCAGATGTGTTTGTCTGTCCCAATAATTACACAAATAATTTAAACAGCACTATTTTATTTCTTTTCTAGTGCTATGCAGCCCAATGAAGGGTGTCAGAGCTCTTTATGTAACATAAACATTATAAATTAACAAATTATGTATATGTGTAAATTAATGTACAAGATGAGTTGCATGTGACAGTGAGGGTTACAGGGTGTAGGAGTCACATGTCCTTCATACCTCACTGTGGTCTTTTAGAAGATTTTAATTTATGAACTGCAGGTAACAAAAGGATCTCTGTGTTAAAAAAGGCAGTAACCCACTTTACTATCTACATAAATAAAACTCTGTCATCTGCATGTTAGATGATGTGCTTTGCAGGAGACATGTTTATCTTCTCTACTACTTTGATTCCTATCTGGTACTTCACAAAACACAGATCTCTCCAGCAAGTGCATAACCACCAGAGTTATCTCACCCTTATTACTATTCCCTGAGTTTTAAAGGGCACCTTCTCAGCAGATGCCTTAACCCAATTTTATTTTTCATATATTTAGAGTGTTTTGTAAAGCGCGCACATGAGCCAAGGGTATCAGAGCACTGTGCAAAGGATTGAATTAACAAAATGATAAGTATAGATAGGTACCAATCAAATATTTGTGATAAAAGGGCAGAGTGCAGCAGAATTTACAGAGGGCCTAACCGCATCCGGGTGACGCAAGAGCCACTCAACAAACCTAAAAGGTTGTGTTTCTGTGGGGTGTGTGGTGCACTGATTATATAGCAATTGTGTCAATATGGGTCATATGAAGATAATCATGTAACCGGTGGCAGAGGGGGGCAAATGCATGAACCACTATAACCTGCCTATCACGTCATCTCTTAACACTTGCACGTCACATCGACCTATACGTAAAACATTACACATCATTAATGAGTCTTTTCAACTTTAGGATTATCCTTAGTCCAGGTCCGGTATGGTTGGTTGGGGGCTGCTACCGGGTCTAAGGTCATCACCTTAGACACAGGCACATCCTTGATCCTTGTGTTTGTATAATATGGCAAGGTAAGGGCGTTTAATTTGATTTTAAAGGTAATCTGGATTTGTTTCTTACCAATGGCAGCTAGCCTTTCCAGGTGGCTTTTGGTACACTCAACCAGTTTTTTGGGACTTCTACAAGTCTGTCTGTTTCTAAAGAGGGTTATCGGGCTGACTTATAATTTGATTGTGTTTAGGAGCGAGTATGTATTCCTTTCCTTTGAATAAATGGGTGATAAGGGTAAATCCTTCCTTACAATTGTTTGGTCTTAGCAAAGGCCATAGCCATGTCGATTCTGCTCTTTAATAATTCAATTCATTTTCGTTAGGTTTATCGAAATTTTATTTATTAAACAAAGAGGAAAGACAGCCGACACGTGTTTCACCCTATGTGGCAGGTAGCGCCAGGGCGTTCTCAAGGCTAAATGAATTGGTTTACATTGTTCTCAATTTTTTTCAGTTTTTCTGATACACGACAGTGTTTTGTATCACATTCATTTTTTTAATAAAGATGAGTCGTCAGGTGTTCCTAGGTCCTCCGGATAATCCAGTGTGAAGCGAAAAGTATCAGTATTTTACTACCTCTTCAAAGAGGCTGATAAGCTATTTGCAAATGGAAAGAGGTCCCCAAGAGACCCCTTCCACTTTGTCAATATCGACACAAACGTTTTTCTGGAGTAGGCAGTGGTCTGTTGGACCGCTACTTTCTTCTAAATAAAGGTTGTTGTAATTTTTCATTTTTTTTTACAAATGAACTCCGTTTTACTTTAAGGTAAATGAGATGCCTTAAAAAATTCATTGCTTTATTTATAAGCAATCACAGTCTTCGTGGTTTGCTGACTCAGCAGGCCATCATGCATGTGAATGTATCCAATCATAGAGGGACCCAGTCTGCGACCTACCTCATGAATATTAATGAGGTAGGCCGAATTGCAACCAGCTACGATTCGGTATCTTGTGAACCGACTTATTAGTGTAAAGGTCAGTTTGCAAAATATCAATGCATTCAATAGAAGTTGGTGCACACATTAAGTCCACTTCCACTGAATACATTTTAGTACATTCCATTTAAGAAATCATGAATTTTGTTTCATTACTTGTTGCAATATACGATTTCTTAAATGTTTTTAATTGAGGTACATAGTTTCCTATAGAAATGCTACTGTTCTTCATGGACCAATATAGCAGACTTCCTGCTTAACCCTCACCTCACAACCTTTCCCCCCTGCTGGTCATTAGTTGCTGACTCTATCCTAAGGTCATCCATATGCATCACTGTCCAGGCTGTAGTCACTTCATGGTCATCAGTGTGTTTGATGGTACGACAACAACCCTGTTTCATGTGCAGAAGCTCCACACCCTCCTGCTAGTCGTTATCCAGCAGTTGACCTCTATGATGCTATTTTGGTTCAGCCCTGAATTGTGCCTCTTGTCTTTGAATCCCACCAGACTTTTAAAGTCATGGGCAAAGTGGGTAATTGCCCAGAGGCCCCATCCTCCTTGGGACCCCTGGTAAAGTAAATGGGAAAGTTGATTTATTTTATTTTTTTACTTTTTTATTTTAAAGAATCGTAGCATTACTACAGGTTGGAAGTTAGTCCTCAGGTTGTGCCAATCATACACCTTACATTAATTATCTCTTAGTCCCATATGCAGCTTGTCACATGCATTTGTTCCCCATCACAACTGCAGTTGATTGATCCCATCCCTCTCTCTTTGTAGTTCATCAGTGGGGGGAGATACAGATTCCACCCCTAGACATATTCCATTTAGCCAATTTTTTGACCCATTTCTTCGGGCAACCTCTGTTTTTGAATACCTCTTTCTCTGCAATCATTGATCTATCCAAGTCTTTCTCCCATTTCCCTAACGTTGGCTTGTCCCCTACTCCCCATTTCTGTGCAATGTTCCTTTTAGCTAGGGCCAGCCCTAGTGAGACCCAGACTTGCTCAGTGTGGGTTAAGTCAGTGGCCTCCCATATGTTAAGCAAGCAGAGTCGTGGGGAGCTGGAGATATCTTTCCCACCAACCTCTTTCAATTTGGTTAAGATTCCCTCCCAGTATGGTTGAATTACAGGGCACTCCCAGAGCATATGAAAGAATGTTCCTTCCTGGGTACAACACCTGTGGCATTTCGAGTCTGTCCTTCGCCCCATCTTGACGAGTATCCCCTCTGAAAGGTATGTCCTGTGTAGGATATTTAGTTGGATTAATCTCAGTCTCATTGGAATAGCTACTTCTCATGGGTAAGAAAGAGCATCCTGCCAAAAATAAATTTCTAGACTCCCAACATCTGCCTCTCATTGTTGTCTAAGATGCACTAGTGGATCCGGTCTATTATTTACCAGTTTCCGGTAAGTCAAAGATATTGCTTTACGAGTCATAGGTTCCGTTAGGAGACTGTCCTCTAGTGGGGATGCCTTGGGCAAAGGCCTCCCCACTAGGGAGAGCAGATTTTATGGGGTGATTTATTTGTATGTACCTAAAGGCTTCTGAACCTCCCAGCTGGTACTCTGCTTGTAGCCCCGTAAATGAGATCACCCCATTCCTTTTCCACAGATCACCAACTGACGAGATGCCGATTGTGTCCCACCCATCGAACCTGGGGCATTTACTCAGTGTGCCCAGTTGCTCTGCTTCCCACAAAGGGTTCACTTATGCTATTCTCTTGTGCCAGCCTAGTTTCTTAGTGACTTGATGACACATTGCTACCGTATGGGCCATGGTACCTGTAAGGCGCTGATGTTTAGGGTCTGAATAGAGTGCTCTTTGGTAGCTACCTGTAGTGAATGAGCCACTTTAGTGGTCTGATACTCTGTGATGACCCTTGATCACCACCATTGTGTACTGACTTTAGTGTGCTATGTTACTTTAACCTTAATGTAGGATGGTCTTGCATTAGAATAATCCTGCCAAAGAATAGAAGGTATGGGATGTCAAGGTGCAGTGTTGTTGGTGATGGTGCACACATGTGCTCCATAGTGGATCATAGTGTTATTTGAGTTAGGTGAATTATGACTTTAGCCTATTGGCTTTGACGCGGTCTAATATCATTCTGCCTTTCCAAGTAGTAGAGGCCTATGCTTGAGCAACTCCATATTCTAAACTGCAGCCATCTTCCGAGCCTCTGTAGGTGAGAGGCTATATTGAGATTACATGTGTTGTTCACCAGCAGTGAACGAGAGCAGACCAGTTCTTATCAAGAGGAATGTGCCTTCTTCGCATTGGCGTCATAACAAAACGCTTGGCCAAGTGCTGTTGGGTGCCTGGTGTGGAAAGGTACAGGAATCTTGTGAGAAAGGTAGGCAGGTTCTTCCAGAAGCTTCGATAGAGGATAGAATTATATATTAGAGAAAGGGGGTCCGAGAGAGGGAGACATGCTGAGATGCTGGTCTGGTGGTTTGGCGGTCTGGTGATACATCACGGTGCAGACGTGCAGACATGTTTGTGCAACAGAGAGTCCTGGCCCAACCAGAGAGGGGAAGAGAGACGGACCCTTCTTCAGATGACAAGATGCCTAAGATTATGGTGAGGTGTTCCAGGTATACTTATTGTATCTAACTATGCTTTTATTTTCAGGTTCTATGTATATGTATGTGCTGGTGATTGCTATAAATGTTCACTGTGATATTTAGTTATTTCTTTCTTTTGTCATTCTATTATCATGTAATAAAGAAACCCTAGAGCATATCATTTGTTTGTATTCCTTGTGAGGGAAGGTCGGGACTCTTTTTTACCAAGTACTTACAGAGGGATTGGCGATTCCCCTCTAATGGGTAATTATTGATACGGAAGGGAAATCGACTCCCATCAGGGATGTTTAAATTCTAGTTATTCTATCCAATACATTGCTAGGAGGAGCATGCGCTGTGTACCCTCTCAGATGGAGAGGTGTTGTGACTTGCTGTGTACCCTCTCAGATGGGGAGGTGTTGTGACTTGCTCCGTACCCTCTCAGATGGGGAGGTGTTGTGACTTGTTGTTATTTGCGAGCTCCTCGGCAATGGTCTTATATGTTGTCAGTGTTTATTCCTTTCTTGGTTAAGTATTGTGAAATGTGGTGTCTTTCTGGAACCTGAGAAAGGATGTGCTAAGTAATGACCTGGTGACTGACAGAAGCACCAAAACATACAGAGAAGTAGGTCATTACACTGCCCACACTGGGAATGTTGAAATTTGACAACCGAGCATGCTAATTTGATAGCCGAGCAGGCTTAACAGGAACTTAGGGACAGATTTACTAATATTTGAGCCAGGGCAAATTCACACAAAGTGACAAAAAGCAGCCCAACCTCTTACAAAGGTATTTATTTTCCAGCACAAAAATTATTTCACTCTGGAATAGGGCACTTTTCTAAGAGTAAATAGCACTTTGTGCTCCTTTGTGCACTTTGTGTCAAGGAAGTGGTACTTGCGTGTATTGGGCAGAGCAGCGTAAGCACCGGTACTCTGTGACCCAAAGCCCAATCTACCAGGTAGCCAGGCTAAGATTTGCTTAAAAAAATAAATAGCACCTCCTTGAAGCAGGCACTAACATTAAGAAATTATGTAATTCCTCCAAACATTCCATACATGGCAAGTATGCTGCATGGTGCAGAACACATATGATGTGTACTATGTTTTAGAATTGTCTTGGCATAGGATTCTGTACTGGAAGAATATACTTCCAATGCCAGACAGCTCCATGGTGAAAAGGTTATGCTGGGTTCTAGATAGCCTTTCTGTGTGCCAGTGCAAAGGTAGTGGGTAGCAGCAGGCCATTTTAATGAATATGGCTTTTCTGAGTGTCCTACCACTTGTGCAATACTTGCTGCTCTGAAAAACAATAACCTTCCTCTTCTTGCCCACCCTTAACCCTCAATCACTCAAACAGTTGGTGGCAATGAAATTAAAAAATAATCTTTCTGTGACATTTCTCTCACCTTATTTCATGCCTCCTCTTCCACCTTAACCACACTCCCGCTCTTCTACTCTATATTCCTTCTTTCTCTCTGTCTTTCCAGTTCAGTTTTCTCTACCTAGCCTTTGTGTACCTCATCGCTCTCTCTCTCAATACATCTAATACACCTCATTCGACTTCAACCTCCTCTACCTCTCTCTCATGACCTTGCTTCTCTCCAACACTCCGAACATACATCTATATCTATCACTCTCCATCTTCTCTTCCTCATTTCTCGTGTCCTCATCCCACTTGCTGTAACTCACTGCTCTTCCTCAGTCTGACCTGCCTGTATATCTCCCCCATGTACTTCACTTCTCACACATATTCTCTGTACTTACCTCCCCCTTTAGCTCTCCAGGGGCCATATGTAGGTAATTTTTGTTTTGCGATTCTCAAATTGCGATTTTTTGGGAATCGCAATTAGAGAATCGCAAAACGAAATGTAGGTAGGATTAGCAAATTTTTTTGCGAATCCCAATTACTCCTTATTTGCGAATCGCAAATCGAGACTCGCAAATAAGGAATACCTTCTCATTCATTCCTATGGGCTAGAAGGCCCATATGCATGGTATACACCCGTTACAACGGATCTTTTACTCCGCACTACCATTACAACGCGACTTTTACTCCGCATACCATTACAACGCATTGCGCTGGGGGGCGCTCTAGGATAGGGAATAAGTATAATTTACTATCCAACACCTTCCCTAGGGTCCACGGGGACTGGAGTTAGAATAGTAAATTATACTTACCACTATCCAGCGCCCCAAGGCGCTATGCGTTGTAACGGTATGCGGAGTAAAAGTCGCGTTGTAATGGTCTGCGGAGTAATAGTATGCGTTATAACGTCATACATCCATATGCATTAATGGGAAGACATTCTCAATTTGCGATTCTCAATTAGAGAATCTCAAATTGAGAATGCAATTTCAGGGTTGCAAGGGTGTCAACAGGACACCCTTTTGCACCCCTGTAATTAACATGTGTGCGCATGTGGCCCACATACATGCTCTAAGGGCAGGTATGTGACCCACATGGCACTTTGAAAAATGCCAAAAAGTGCATTTTTTAAAGAAATCGCAAATTACCACCAACCTGAAGTTGGTGGTACTTTGCTATTCCTTAAGCCAAAATTCGCACAATTTAGGTGCTTCCTACATTGCATTTAAGGAATTGCAATTTGCGATTCCTTAAATGCAATTGCAAAATAAGGAATCGCAAATTTTGCGATTTCTTATTTTGCATGTGGGTTTTTGTGTGCTACATAGCACACTACCCTAATTGCGATCACAAATGCTGAAATTCTGCGAATTTCAGCATTTGCGAGCGCAATTAGGCTTCCTACATATGGCCCCATACCTCTACTACCTTACTTTTCTCTCAGCCCTTCTCTACCTCACCACTCCCCCTCATCACTATATTGCATTTATCTCTCTACCTCACATCTCTCTCCCTCTCTTACTTCTCTCTAAACCGCTGCTCCCTCTCTCACTACCTAACTTCTCAATTTACCTCACCATTAGGTCAATACCTCACCTCCCCTTTCTCTCGTTCTACCGCTGTTCCCTTTGCTTCACTTAAATGTTGTGCTACTTTCTGGCTACATCTATTTCTCTACCTCTAACCCCTTTTATCTATCATCAGCTCCTTTTACTCTTTCTCACACACAAACACCTATCTCACTCTGGGCCTCCTCATTTCAACTCACCCCCTCCACCTCAACTATCTCTTGCAACCTCTTTTTAGAGTTCTCTTCACCTCACCATTGCTTCCTCTCACAACTCGCTCATCTCTACACATACCTCACCCCTCTTTCTCTATTTCACGTCTCTCACATTCTCTTTTCAATGCACACTCCGTTTCTCTTTCTACCCTTCCTCCTCTACCTTTCTCTTTTCATACTACTCTCTTTACCTGACTCATTTTTCTCTACCTCTTCTAATGTTCCTCTCCTCTACTTTGTAGATCTTTATTTTTTATCAACTCTCTCCGTCTACCTACCTCTTGCTGCGTTTAACTCTAATTCACCTCTTTTTCTACTTTATTTCTCTCTCTATCTCACCCCTTCGAGTATTTACTTTGCTTCTTTCTCTAACTCAAACATCTTTCTACCTCATTTCTTTATCTACCCCTTCTCCTCTACTTCACGTCTCTTGTAATACTGTTTTCTTTATGTCTCTATTCATCTGCGGTAGTATCCTACTTAGCACATTCCTCTTACTCATCAGGGTCATAGGTTACTGTGTAGCCAGAGAAGTGTACATATATAATTAATAAGAAAAAGCAGAAATTGAGAGAAAGCGGTTAGCTTTTAACAAATGAAAGGTGAAAAGCAACACTGGTGGTGGTGGTGGTGGTGGTATTGGTGGTGGTGATATTGTTGGTGGTGGTATTGGTGGTGGTGGTGGTACTGGTATTGGTGGTGGTATTAGTGGTGGCAGTATTGGTGGTGGTGGTATTGGTATTGGTGGTGGTGGTATTGATGGTGGTAGTATTGGTGATGGTATTGATGGTATTGGTGGTGGTATTGGTGTTGGTATTGGTGGTGGTGGTATTGGTATTGGTGGTGGTAGTAGTATTGGTGGTGGTGGTATTTGTGATGGTATTGGTGGTGGCATTGGTGGTGGTTGTGGTGGTATTGGTGGTGGTGATATTAGTGGTGGTGGTGGTATTGGTGGTGGTGATGGTATTGGTGATGGCATTGGTGATGGTGGTTTTATTGGGGGTGGTATTGGTGATGATATTGGTGGTGGTATTGGTGGTGTATTGGTGGTGGTAGTGGTGGTGGTGGTGGTATTGGTGGTGGTAGTGGTATTGGGGGTGGTGATATTGGTGGTAGCGATGGCATTGGTGATATTGATGGTGGTGGTATTAGTGGTGGCAGTGGTATTATTGGTGGTATTGGTGGCGGTATTGGTGGCAGTGGTGGTGGTGGTATTTGTGGTGGTGGTTTTGGTGGTGGTATTGGTATTGGATGTGGTACCAGTGGCGTTTGTGGTATTGGTGGTGGTGGTATTGGTGGTGGTAGTCTTATTGGTGGTGTCGATGTTGGTGGTGTTGGTGGTGGTGGTGGTATTGACGGTGGTGGTGGTATTGTGGCGGTGGTATTATTGGTGGTGGTATTGGATGCATTGGTGGTGGTGGTGGTGGTGGTGGTGGTATTGGTGTTGGTGGTGTTGGTATTCGTGGTGGTGGAGGTGGAAGTATTGATGGTGGTGGTGGTATTGGTGGTGGTGGTGGTGGTACTGATGATGGTAGTGGTGGTGGTGGTATTGGTGGTGGTGGTGTTGTTAATAAAACTTTTGAAAACAACCCGTCAGGTGGCTTTAGTTCAGATGACATGTAACACAGATGTGCTGTTGTCAGCTTCAGCCCATTAGCACACGATTATGTGCTACCTGGAATTCACATGATTTAATTTGTTAATCATTTCTCAATCCATTTTACCTGCGGGTGGGAGGAGGATTGAAACCGGCACAAGATAATGCCAGGTAAAAGTGATTGAAAGCAGTCGCCGTGTTACGGGGCAGCAGTGCTGCTTAGAGAAACACAAGCGGTTTTGCTTAAGCAGCGTATGTCCGGCCTCCAGTAAGAGAAACTCAATAAAGTAAATAATGCTTGCAGACTAAATAACAGGGCTCGTGTAACAACTGAAGTAAAAGGGCCAGTCGCCATGGGAGGGTACAAAAGAAGACAAGGCCATACTAAGGAGAGACTAACAAGCCTATTAACGAATCCGAATGCAGTATTTACGAAAGACAATGACACAAGCCAATGAAAATGATGGGAGGAGAGTGGACGTGGCTCCTCTTCCATACTCTACTACAGCATGCACGTTGCCGCCGAAGCACGACCTAAAAAGGGGGCACCTGCAATTCTACTACCATTGCTAGGAAAAGCACACTGCACTCACCTTCATCCTCTACACTAAACTGCCGTCCTGTCAATCCAAGCGAAATACAAAACGTTAGAACAAAAACAAATAAATGCATTTATGTTTGGAATGTTCTTGCTGTATCTCTCGACTCCGAAATCATTTTCCTTAAATTCAGGATGCTTACAAAGGTGTTCTTGTTCCCAAGGGCTTCCAGCGGGTCCTGCAAATAACAATCAGATTCTGCATTTCTTTTATGCAGTTTTATCGCAGCTCTTAAACCAGCTTATTGTAAAACCTTCCTACAAAGCGCTTTAAAACAACCTCAGCACTGCACTAAATCAATTAATAAAAACAAGTCTATTCTCTGTATTTGACAATTTCCTTTACATTTTGAACTTTCAAACATGTCTTTAAATGTCATGTGTTCAGGCTGGGCACTAAGTTTAGCAATAATACCAAATGTGCACACACTGACTAACGAAGTTAACATTTGGCAGTCTGTTCCTGTCAGTGTGCCGGAAAAGCTCCACAGTGTGCGGGATGTGGAAAGCAGAGGGGGTGAGGCAGAACTATGCCTTATGCCACTAGACTGCCACCATTCACATTCCGCGACTCTTTAAGTCCATTCTGAACGCTTTTGCTGCTATTACCGGCACCACCAATGAGAAACAGGTTCTGCAGCTCAGGATAATCCAGCGCCCCAAGCCGAACACACACAGTTCTCAATAATGTTATTGTTCCTACTACTACAATTATTGCACACCGAGCCCAGGCGGCATTTTGCTTCTTTCACGCAGCCTCTTTCAGATAAGAGGAAGCGGTGACATCGGTTTCATCTCCTCCACTTCCTGAAGAAGCTCACCTGATGAGCCATGTCTAATTTCCTGATTATGGGTATCTGCAAATTTACCTTATCTGGAACTAAAGTGATTCATTTCTTTTTATCGCTAGAGGCTTAACCCAAAGCAACAAGAAACTGAAAGTGATACTAGGAGACACAGTCCTCTGTGATAAAGTCCATTCTAAATAACCCATCTGGAAACAATACCATTCCAAAAACGCGATTCATAAACAGACACATTTGTGTGTACGTATTCTCATTTAAATGAAGTGTAAAACACAATAAAACAGACTTTAGCACAATGTGCACTGTACACCTCTTGGGAAACCTTTCATATGAATGGGCCATCAATATTTTTGCAAATAAAGTAGTGTCCTTGCAGGAAATTAGTCCATCACCTTTTAAAAGACTTCTATTGGCCTAAGATGATGGTGGGAAAGAAAAGCGAACTAGACTACACAATCATAACTGCTCTAATCACAAAAATGTTGGCTTAACCTCTGGTCTCAGATTAACGAATGGAGGATGACACATCCACACTCTCTCATTCTGCCACAGTGATTATAATCACCTTATGACTGGATTACTTACTGGTAACCTTTATTACTTCTATCCGCCTTTCCTCATACTAAATATCTATATCAATGAATAGGGTGCCTCTTCTCTGGTTAGGCACCCACTGAAAGCCTGCACTCCACAAAACTCAATTTTTAGTATTTTTTTCAAGCTACGCCTTCTGTGTCGACCATCAACCTATAGGTTTCACGAAATAGCACTCAGCCCTTCAAGACTCAACGGTGTTAGCCCATAGGGCAAGCCATGGGCTTAAACATGATGCTCCACCAATTCATTGCACTCTGGTAGACCTCTCCAAGGCATTTTATTGTGTTGACGGATATCTAATGTGGGCCAAGATATTCAATCTGGTGCTCAAGAAGGCAATGTTTATTTGATTTTGCACTTTGGACCAATACTTGAGCCGAGATTAATTTGAATATTAAAAAACAGGACCACAAAAGCATATACTGTCACTCGGGTGTTTTTCTATACCTCTTCTCAGTACACCTGTCTGTTGGGAAGCGCGCCAAGTGTACTGTTCAATTAAAAATCTTTGCAATAGCTATTTTTTAATTTTAATTTTTTACTGCAAGCATACGGTCATGACATTAAATTGCTTTCATGTTTTTTATCTTCTTTCTATTTAGGAGGCATATGATCTCAATAAAAACAAGCATTGGCATAGCCAATAGGTCTAGCCTTTGGGGCTTTATAAGTGTTTAGGCAGAGCTATTGACTTTGCCAATGTGTTTAAGCTGTGCTGTAGAGAAGTGTGGCTGCTGTGCAGCATGGTAAAGAGTTGTAATAAAAAAGTTCCGGAAGCATTTTTGTTAGCTTATATATGACCAAGAAGGCATTATGTCCAGCAGAACGAGCATATTAAAAAACGTGTGTACAATTAAAAATGTCCTCATTTTTCTTTTTTTCTTGCAATGCTGGCAACTTGTTTTTGCCTATTCCAATGGTTGTTTGTTAACGTTTTATTTTGAGGGGGCATAAACAATTGGAGGTTGTGAACTAGAACCTGTATTATAACACTAGCAGCGGCCAGACGCTAGGGGAGAATCAACAGATGGCAGATTCCGAGAGCAGGCTGAGGTGGTGTTGAGAGATGTTGAGGTGGTAGTGGTGGTGGTGTTGACTGGTGCTGAGACGATACTTAGGACTTGCTGAGTGATGATGATTTGGTGGTGTACTATTGCAAAGGTGATGCTGAGTGATACTGATGTGGTGTTGAGTGATGTTGCGGTGGTGTTGAGTGATGCTGTGGTGGTGCTGAGTGATGCTGTGGTGGTGCTGAGTGATGCTGTGTTGGCCGTGAGTGATGCTTTGGTGGTGCTGAGTGATGCTGTGGTGGTGCTGAGTGATGTTGTGTTTGTGATAAGGGATGCTGTGGTGGCCCTGATTGATGCAGTGGTGGCCCTGAGTGATGCTGTGGTGGTATTGAGTGATGCTGTGTTGGTGCTGAGAGATGCTGTGGTAGCCCTGAGTCATGCTGTGGTGATGCTGTGCTGATGCTGAGTGATGCTGTGTTGACCCTGAGTGGTGCTGTGGTAGCCCTGAGTGATGCTGTGGTGGTGTTGAGTGATGCTGTGGTGGTGCTGAGTGATGCTGTGGTGGCCTTGAGTGATGCTGTGTTGGCGCTGAGTGATGCTGTGTTGGCGCTGAGTGATGCTGTGGTGGCGCTGAGTGATGCTGTGGTGGCCCTGAGTGATGCTGTGGTGGCCCTGACTGATGCTGTGGTGGCCCTGAGTGATGCTGTGGTGGCCCTGAGTGATGCTGTGGTGGCGCTGAGGGATGCTGTGTTGGCGCTGAGTGATGCGGTGGTGGCGCTGAGTGATGCTGTGGTGGCCCTGAGTGATGCTGTGGTGGCCCTGAGTGATGCTGTGGTGGCCCTGACTGATGCTGTGGTGGCCCTGAGTGATGCTGTGGTGGCCCTGAGGGATGCTGTGGTGGCCCTGAGTGATGCTGTGGTGGCGCTGAGGGATGCTGTGGTGGCGCTGAGGGATGCTGTGGTGGCGCTGAGTGATGCTTTGGTGGCGCTGAGTGATGCTGTGCTGGCCCTGAGTGATGCTGTGCTGGTCCTGAGTGATGATGTGCTGATCCTGAGTGATTCTGTGCTGGCGCTGAGTGATGCTGTGGTTGTGCTGAGTGATGCTGTGGTGGTGCTGAGTGATGCTGTGGTGGTGCTGAGTGATGCTGTGGTGGTGCTGAGTGATGCTGTGGCTGTGCTGAGTGATGCTGTGGTGATGCTGACTGATGTGGTGGTGGTGCTGAGTGATGCTGTGGTGGTGTTGACTGATGCTGTGGTGGCGCTGAATGATATTGTCGTGGCCCTGAGTGATGCTGTGGTGGTGCTGAGTGATGCTGTGGTGGTGCTGAGTAATGCTGTAGTGGTGTTGAGTGATGCTGCGGTGGCCCTGAGAGATGCTGCGGTGGCGCTGAGTGATACTGTGGTGGCGCTGAGTGATACTGTGGTGGCGCTGAGTGATGCTGTGGTAGGGCTGAGTGATGCTGTGGTAGGGCTGAGTGATGCTGTGGTAGGGCTGAGTGATGCTGTGGTAGGGCTAAGTGATGCTGTGGTGACGCTTGGTGTTGCTGTGGTAGTGCAGAGTGATGCTGTGGTGGTGCAGAGTGATGCTGTGGTGGCGCTGAGTGATGCTGTGGTGGCGCTGAGTGATGCTATGGTGGCGCTGAGTGATGCTGCCGTGACATAGTGTCTTTGCTAGCTACAGTGTGTAGAAGCGGGATAGAAGAAGGGTAGAAGAGGGGTAGAGGGGTGGAGGGGTAGAAGAGAGGTAGAGGGGTAGAAGAGAGATAGAGGGGTAGAAGAGAGGTAGAGTAGAGGTCGAGGGGTAGAGGAGAGGTAGAGGGGTAGAAGAGAGCTAGAGTAGAGGTAGAGGGGTAGAAGAGAGGTAGAGGGGTAGAACAGAGGTAGAGATGTAGTAGAGGGGTAGAGGGGTTGAGGGTTAGTAGAGGAGTTGAGGGGTAGTAGAGGGGTAGAAGAGGGGTAGAGGGGTAGAAGAGAGGTAGAGGGGTAGAAGAGAGGTAGAGTAGAGGTATAGGGGTAGAAGAGAGGTAGAGGGGTAGAACAGAGGTAGAGGGGTAGAACAGAGGTAGAGGGGTAGAACAGAGGTAGAGTGGAGGTAGGGGGTAGAAGGGATGTAGAGGGGTAGAAGAATAGTAGTGTAGAGATGGAGGGGTAGAAGAGAGGTAGAGGGGTACAAGAGAGGTAGAGTAGAGGTAGAGGGGTAGAAGAGAGGTAGAGTGGTAGAAGAAAGGTAGAGGGGTAGAAGAGAGGTACAGGGGTAGAAGAGAGGTAGAGTAGAGGTAGAGGGGTAGAAGAGAGGTAGAGGGCTAGAAGAGAGGTAGAGGGATAGAAGAGAGGTAGAATAGAGGTAGAGGGGTAGAAGAGAGGTAGAGGGGTAGAACAGAGGTGGAGGGGTAGAAGAGAGGTAGTAGAGGGGTAGTAGAGGGGTTGAGGAGTAGAAGAGGGGTAGATGAGAGGTAGTGGGGTAGAAGAGAGGTAGAGTAGAGGTAGAGGGGTAGAAGAGAGGTAGAGTAGAGGTAGAGGGGTAGAAGAGAGGTAATGGGGTAGAAGAGGGGTAGAGTAGAGGTAGAATAGAGGTAGAGGGGTAGAAGAGAGGTAGAGTAGAGGTAGAGGGGTAGACGAGAGGTAGAGGGGTAGAAGAGAGGTAGAGTAGAGGTAGAGGGGTAGAGGAGAGGTAGAGGGGTAGAAGAATGGTAGTGTAGAGATAGAGGGGTACAAGAGAGGCAGAGGGGTACAAGAGAGGTAGAGTAGAGGTGGAGGGGTAGAAGAGAGGTACAGGGGTAGAAGAAAGGTAGAGGGGTTGAAGAGAGGTACAGGGGTAAAAGAGAGGTACAGGGGTAGAAGAGGGGTAGAAGAGGGGTAGAGGGGTAGTAGGGTAGAGGGGTAGTAGAGGAGTAGTAGAGGGGTAGAAGAGGGGTAGAGGTGTAGAGATGTAGAAGGGTAGAAGGGTAGTAGTGGGGTAGAAGAGGGGTAGAGGGGTAGAAGAGGGGTAGAGGGGCAGAAGAGGGGTAGTAGAGGGGTAGAGGGGTAGTAGAGGGGTAGAAGAGGGGAAGAGGTGTAGAAGAGAGGTAGAGGGGTAGAAGAGGGGAAGAGGGGTAGAAGAGGGGTAGAGGGGTAGAAGAGAGGTAGAGGGGTAGAAGAGAGGTAGAGTAGAGGTAGAGGGGTAGAAGAGAGGTAAAGGGGTAGAAGAGAGGTAGAGGGGTAGAACAGAGATAGGGGGGTAGTAGAGGGGGAGAGGGGAAGTAAAGGGGTTGAGGGGTAGAAGGGGGCAGAGGGGTAGAAGAGAGGTAGAGGGGTAGAAGAGAGGTAGAGGGGTAGAAGAGAGGTAGAGTAGAGATAGAAGGGTAGACGAGAGGTAGAGGGGTAGAAGAGAGATAGAGTAGAGGTAGAGGGGTAGAAGAGAGGGGTAGAAGAGAGGTAGAGTAGAGGTAGAGTAGAGGTAGAGGGGTAGGAGAGGTAGAGTAGAAATAGAGGGGTAGAAGAGATGTAGAGGGGTAGAAGAGAGGTAGAGTAGAGGTTGAGGGGTAGAAGAGAGGTAGAGGGTAGAAGAATGGCAGTGTAGAGATAGAGGGGTACACAAGAGGTAGAGGGGTACAAGAGAGGTAGAGGAGTAGAAGAGAGGTAGAGGGGTAGAAGCAAGGTAGAGGGGTTGAAGAGATGCAGAGGGGTAAAAGAGAGGTACAGGGTAGAAAAGAGGTAGAGTAGAGGTACAGGGGTAGAAGAGAGGTACAGGGGTAGAAGAGAGGTAGTGCAGAGGTAAAGGGGTAGAAGAGAAGTAGAGAGGTATTAGAGGGGTAGAAGAGGGGTAGAAGAGGGGTAGAAAGGGGTAGAAGAGGGGTAGTAGAAGGGTAGTAGTGGGTAGTAGAGGGGTAGTAGAAGGGTAGTAGAGGGGTAGTAGTGGGTAGTAGAGGGATAGTAGAGGGGAAGAAGAGGGGTAGAAGAGGGGTAGAAGAGGGGTAGAGGGGTAGAAAAGGGATAGAAGAGTAGAGGGGTAGAGGGGTGGTAGAGGTGTAGAAGAGGGGTAGAGGGGTAGAAGAGGCGTAGAGGGGTAGAAGAGGGGTAGAGGGGTAGTAGAGGGGTAGAGGGGTAGTAGAGAGGTAGAGGGGATGTGGAGGGGTAATAGAAGGGTATTAGAGCGTTCGAAGGGTAGTAGAGGGGTAGTAGGGTAGAATGGTAGCAGAGGGGTAGAAGAGGTGTAGAGGAGTAGAGGGGTAGAGGGGTAGTAGTTGGGTAGACGAGGGGTTAAGGGTAGTAGAGGGCTAGAAGGGGGTAGAAGGGTAGAAGAGGGGTAGAACATGGGTAGAAGAGGATTAGAGGGGTAGAATAGGGGTTGAAGGGGGTAGAGGGGTATAAGAGAGGTAGAGGGGTAGAAGCGAGGTAGAGGGATAGAAGAGAGGAAGAGGGGAAGAAGAGAGGTAGAGGGGTAGAAGAGAGGTAGAGTAGAGGTAGAGGGGTAGAAGAGAGATAGAGAGGCGGTAGAGGGTTAATAGAGGGGTGGAAGAGTAGTAGGGTAGAGGGGATATAGAGGGGTAGTAGAGGTGTAGAGGTGTAGAGGTGTAGAGGGGTAGAAGAGGGGTAGAGGGGTTGTAGAGGGGTAGAGGGGTAGAAGAGGGGTAGAGGGGTAGAAGAGGGGTAGTAGAGGGGTAGAAGAGTAGAAGAGAGGTAGAGGGGTAGAGGGGTAGAAGAGTAGAAGAGAGGTAGAAGAGCAGAACAGAGGTAGAAGAGTAGAAGAGAGGTAGAAGAGTAGAAGAGAGGTAGAAGATTAGAAGAGAGGTAGAGGGGTAGAAGAGAGGTAGAGGGATAGAAGAGAGGTAGAGGGATAGAAGAGAGGTAGAGTAGAAGTAGAAGGGTAGAAGAGGGGTAGGGATATATAGGCAAATGAAAAGGAAGCTCTCGACTTCAGGAATGTGAAAGAGAGCTCTCCTATCTTGAAAGCTGATTACAAGCATCTCCTGAAAAATGCGGCGAAACTTTCAAACCACGGAGATGTTTGAAAGTTCCGCCGCGTTTCTCAGGAGATGCATGTAAACACGAATAACCGGATTCATTTACTTTAACAGTTGGCTCCGCCCAGGATTGCTTAGTAACGCAAATAACAAGGAAGCTATCGGCTTCAGGAATGTGAAAGAAAGCTCTCGTATCTTGAAAGCTGATGACCCATGGCGAGAGAGGAAAGCCATATGGCGCCTCTGCTCGTAAGCACGCGCTCCAGGCCACAGTGGTAGCATTTTCTGAAACCCTTACTAAAAGTATCTCCAGACCAGCGCATGCTGGCTCAGGCGAGACCTTAAAATAACAAATGCATCGGCTTGCCAAGGCCAGGACTCTTGGTTTTGCAAATGCTTGTTTCATAACTCATAGGCGTTTGTGTTCGACTCTTCGTTGTTTTCCTCCTTCTGCTAAAATGTCAATATGCCACTTGTGTACTGAGGCCTAAAATTATAACTGACAGCATCTAACTGCAACTAGGTGTGCCTAATCTACACAGCGGGTTCAAGTGCCTACAAGGGATATACTTCAGTAAATATTTCACCTAATTTGTCAATTTAATCTGAACAAGCTGTCTAAATTTGCTTGTATCTGAACGTTTATGTTCACTGACAATTATTTCAACATGTATTAATATTACATAACCAAAAGATATGTAAGATTAATACTTGTTGAAATAATTGTGAATGTTATTCTTTGATATAAACATTCAGAGACAAGCAAATTTAGACAACCTGCTAATATTACTCGCCCAAGCCATCAAGGGTAGGTTGGGTTTCCCATTTTGATTGATAATCTACGCAGCAGCAGTGTAACCCAAGGAATCCCACTATCATGTAGGGCCAAAACCAGAAAAGTGTGGTGTGCCCAAGAGACTGTGGTTGGAAGCAGAGCGCAGCCTGCTGTGTTTGCATCAGACTCATACCTTCAAGGCGCTTGTACTCTGCTTGCTCCTCCTCTGATTGGCCGGGCGCCTCTGATGGAAGTAAGCTCAGGGCTCGCTTGCACTCTTCAAGGATGGCTACAAAGTCTTGATTATTCATGATGGATGCTCCCAGCTTTGCTGAATATCCAGAAGAGCAGAAATAAATCACCTAGGAGAGAAGACATCACCCAGTCACAACAAATACAATTATGATACTGCTTGAAGGCTGCACTAGGTGAGGAGCTGCTAGAGGGTAGCATAGGGTGTAAGGAAGAAGAGTGGCATAATTAACTAAAGTGTTGTTCAGGTCCACAATAACAACACAACATAATCAAACGAGACTACAATGAGGCTCTGGGTACGATTTTAGCACATTGGGTGAAATCGCGGCAAGCTACATGCAAGTGCTCTTATTATTTATTTATTTATTTATTTAAGTAGCTTATACAGCGCACAGCTACCCCAGGAGGGGTGTCCCGGCGCTAAAACAGAAACTCAAGAATAAAGAGGAGGAGCAGGCGGATTGTAGGACTAGAATCATGATCTGGAGAACAGCCACGTTTTTAATTTACTACGGAAGAGGGATTCAGATGGGCAGAACCTGAGGTCAAGTGGGAGGCAGTTCCATAGTTTAGCAGTCATCACGCTAAACCCTCTGCCGCCCATTCTGGATCGTCGAAAGCGTGGTACAATCAAGAGACGTAGATTATTAGATCTCAATGTTCTGACTGATTGAGATATTACCACTCGATTTTTCAGGTATCCTGGCCCTAGGCCGTTGATAGCACGAAAGGCGAGGGTGAGAATCTTGAATTGAATGCGGCTTGCAATGGGGAGCCAGT
This sequence comes from Lissotriton helveticus, assembly GCF_964261635.1. Lineage (NCBI taxonomy): Eukaryota > Metazoa > Chordata > Amphibia > Caudata > Salamandridae > Lissotriton > Lissotriton helveticus. Next base: position 1,790,065,932 of record NC_136059.1, on the reverse strand, counting down.
GTAGCTCTTTGCAATAAAAAGCAACCGACTGACGGTAGACTGATATTTCCAATCAGTCTAACTGCCGCATTCTGCACGATCTGAAGACGATCGATCAAGTATTGAGGGGCACCGGCGTATAAGCTGTTGGCGTAGTCTAAATGAGAAGTGATGAGGACCTGAGTGATAGTTCTACGGGCGTCTAAGGGGAGGTAAGGAAAGATCTTTTTAATCATGCGAAGTTTCGCGAAGCAAGCTGAGGTGACCTTGTTAATTTGCGCTTTACAAGAGAGTGAATCATCAAACTGAAAACCAAGGTTACGTGCTGATTGAACAGGGGAGGGCGAGGGATTAAGCACTGTGGGCCACCTTAGGCTGGGGGATATTGGAGTTTTCTGGTTAAAAAATAAGACCTCTGTCTTATCAGTATTAAGCCTAAGGTGGTTGATGGTCATCCAGGCACAGATGTTGTCCAAACATTGGCGGAAGTTGGCAAAGGTGGAGTCAGAGTGGTCTCTAAAAGAGAATATCAGCTGAGTATCGTCAGCGTAAGAGACCACTCTGACCCCACAAGACTCCACCACTGTAGCCAAGGGTGCGAGATAGACATTAAAAAACAGAGGGCTCAGGGCAGAGCCCTGCGGAACACCACACAGCAGGGGTTTACCCTCTGATTTAAAAGGTCTGAGCGCCACCTTCTGAGTTCTGCCAGTAAGGAATGACTCAACCCAGGCTAATGCAGAGCCACCAATTCCAACCTGCCTTAGACGGTTTAGTAGGATTTTATGTGAAACCGTATCAAAAGCGGTGGATAGGTCGAGGAGGACCAACATGGCCTCCTCGCCCCTATCCACACACTCACGGATGGTCTCAGCTACTTCCAAGAGAGCAGTTTTGGTGCTGAAGCCCGCTCTAAAGCCGGATTGAGAATCGTGTAGTAAAGAGTTGATTTCTAGATATTCTGTCAGTTGCAGCTGCACGGCCTTTTCCAGAATTTTTGCGGGTTTGGGGAGGAGGGAGATGGGGCGATAATTGCTAAATTTTGTAGGATCGGCATCAGGCTTTTTCAGAATGGGGACCAACAAAGCTTCCTTCCAAGCAGATGGGAATATGCCATGATAGAGGGAGGCATTCCAAATAGAAAGAAAGGGACTAGCCAGTGAAGGGGCCAGGTCACCCATGACCTTGGCAGGGATAGGGTCGGAAGGAGAGCCAGATCTGCACTGGGTGAATAACCTGAGTGCGGTCTCGAGAGACAGCTCGTTAAAAGACTGTAAAGAAGCAGATTCCATGGCCATGACAGGGGGGACCGGGGAGGGTTCCTCAGCAGGGAACGAAGTACTAATTTGATCAATTTTCTCTAGAAAATAATCAGACAGTCCATCACATAGTGCCTGGCTAGAGGGGTTCTGCGAAGCCCTGGCGGGAGAGTTTACAAATTCTTTGACAATATTAAAAAGGGTTTTGGAGGAGTTCTTAGCGTTGGAGATTTGTAGTGAGAAATAATCTCTCATGGTAACTTTTTTTTGTTTAAGAAATTTTTTCAAAGCGGTTTTGTAAGTTGCTTTGGATTCAGGTTCATAATTCTGACGCCACTTGCGTTCTAGTATTTTGCAGCGGCTTTTTTCCTCACGGAGGGTCAGAGAGAACCAAGGGGCAGAGGGGCGTGTTCTAGCGGAGGTAATAGGTTTGAGAGGGGCGATGGAATCAATGGCAAGGAGCAGCGCGGAATTAAGTTTGAAAACATTTTCATCAATGTCACTAGACAAAGGGTCCGGCTGATAGTTAAATAAAGGATCTAAGGTCGTACAGGTAACTTTATGCCACTTTCTTCCCAGCTCTTTACCAAGGACAGTAGGTGTGGGTCTTGGACTTAGCTCTAGGTCAAAAGGGACAAGATGGTGATCTGACCAGGTAAGAGGGAGAGAAGGATGGACTATAATATTCGAGAAATTGGCAAAGATAAGGTCAAGTGTATGCCCAGCTGTATGTGTTGGACCCTTGACTAATTGAGACAGGTTCAAACTCTGCATCGTTTCCAACAAGTAGTTGGCTTTCGAGCAAAGAGAATTATCCACGTGGAGGTTGAAATCTCCAAGCACCATAAAATGTTGGTGCTTGAGGGAAAGATCAGCCATCAGGTGGGTTAATGCCGTTAAAGAGAGAGTCGAGGCGGTAGGAGGGTTGTAGACTAGAATACCCGCCAGGACTACTGCCGCGGTATCCGCAATAGTGAAGTACATAGCTTCAATCATCCCGATATTCGTCAGTTTGGTGATGGACAAATTGAGATGGGATTTTAGGATAATGGAAAGACCGCCTCCTATTTTGCCCCCTTCACGATTGATACCCTTTAAAAGATAACCCGGCGGGGTAGCTAGATGGATGTCAGGGTCAGAGGTATCTCTGAGCCATGACTCAGTGAGAAACAAAATATCCCAGGCGTCTGATACAATTGACGCCCAGATCTCGTTGGAATGACGAGGAAGGGAACAACAGTTAATCAGACCTGCTTTCAGCGTCAAAAGGTGGATCAGGCGCTTGGGCAGGCTGAGGCAGGGAGAGGGGCGTAGGCTCCATGGCGGAAGGGTAAAATTACATTGTAGACAGTAGAAGGGGGCGTCCTCCAGATGGCAGGGACAGCAGCGCGAAGTGGCCGGACAAGTTGTAGGCTTTAAATGCAGGAGCTGGGATCTGGTCCAGCAAGTACGACCAGAAGCAGGCCGCTCGCCAGAGGGACTGGCCCTAGGCACGGGCCAGGCGCGGACGGGCGCAGACGGGCTTGTCTTAGGCGCGCCTTCGGCGCGCAAACGGCGCTCCCGCTGCGCTCGTCCGCTGTGCTTGCGTGGAAAGCACATTTGTAAAGAGGGGGGTGGGCGTGGCCTCACGGGTGGGCGTGTCCCAGCGTGACAGCAGCGATGGCGGCCGTGGAATATTTCCCTCAACACAGCGCTAAGGTCCGCTGTTTGTAGGGTGTGACAGAGTGGCTGCTAGGCGGGAGTACCCAAGAAGAGCTCAGGGTAGGTGCACAGTAATTAAAATCAAGTTAAACACACTTCACAAATTTTAAAAAATATCGAGCAAAACACCTCCGGCTTCCGCCTCAGAGGTCTAAAGTTTCCTAATGTCGCGCTATTAGTCAGCGCTTAAATAGGCTTGGGGGTGGGCGTGGCCTCACGGGTGGGCGTGTCCCAGCGTGACAGCAGCGATGGCGGCCGTGGAATATTTCCCTCAACACAGCGCTAAGGTCCGCTGTTTGTAGGGTGTGACAGAGTGGCTGCTAGGCGGGAGTACCCAAGAAGAGCTCAGGGTAAGTGCACAGTAATTAAAATCAAGTTAAACACACTTCACAAATTTTAAAAAATATCGAGCAAAACTCCTCCGGCTTCCGCCTCAGAGGTCTAAAGTTTCCTAATGTCGCGCTATTAGTCAGTGCTTAAATAGGCTTGGGGGTGGGCGTGGCCTCACGGACAGTGACAAGAAAAACAGGAATGCGACTTCAACCAAGACACACACACACATACACTACATAAACACAAACATCAAGGAAAACTGGAAAACCGAAGAAATTTGTGAAGGTGGGTACTTCTCGCAAAGAACCACTGGACAGTTCTAAGTCCGAGGGCATCTATTTCAAACAGCAACTTGGAAGTAGTGAAGCGGAAATGTTGACCCACGCCAAGGAACTCCTTCAGCTTGAGTGTCTAAAGACTGTTCAACCATGACCTGCATTTTGTGTCTCGCAGAAGCATTTACATATATTTAAAATGTATTTGCCTTCCTGTACAATATTATGCTTTAAAGCTTTACTACTACAGTTGGAAAGACTACTTTTTGAGCGGTGGACATGTTAATCTGTTATTTGGATTGAAGGAATAGTGATAGGAGAGTGAAGAGTCTAGAATGTTCTTCTTTTTTTGGAGTTCATAGCAGTAGGAGTGGGTTTGGGAAGAGTAAAGGGGAGGTGGTGTGGGAAGAGTCAGAGGGAAGGGTTTAGAAAGGCTTGTTTGGAAGATCTGAATAGTACAAGAGGTATGAGATGGTGCAAGGAGGGAAGAGTCTAGAAAGGGTTATTTTTGGGATAATAGTAATGGTATGGGTTTTGGGATAAATGAGACAGTGGAGGTAGAGTATCTATTGATAGAGGCATAGGGTGAGAAATAGGGTAGTGCATTGGAAAGAGTAGTAGAATAAGGCTTGAGATGAGTCGGAGTGGAGGTAGAGGATATATTGCAAGAGAAATAGGGTGAGATATAGGGTAGTGCATTGGATATGATGAATTAGAAGCAAAGTAATAAATATATATAGATACATAAGTACATGGAAGGTATATATATATATATATATATATATATATATATATATATATCAAAGTCCAGCACTCCCCAACTCCGGAAGAAATACCACAGACACCTTGCAAGGATTGCAGGTAATTTATTCAAAAATGTAATGCTGCACCGCAACGCGTTTCACCTTTCGGCTTGATCACGCTAAGGAAGCTCCGCAGTGTACACATTTAAATATATCGTGATAAACATAAACATAGAAAAGGGACTCGAAACCACAGTGAAATCAGTATCAGTGAACCACTTACTAACTTGTTCCGCCATTTTGGCCTAGTCACAGTTAATGGTAAGTATATACAATCTATGGTCGTACACCCTATTTACAGTTCAAATATTACTTTATGCCCGCATTTCACAGTGATGTTTTGCCTACTAATAAAGCAGTGTCGATCAAAGTGTTACCAATCAACCTGTTTGTAAACATAAAATCTGTATGAATATAGATCTTGATTTGCATGCAGCGCAGTTTCTCAGTTATCTCTGAATAATGATGGCCCACTTGGGCGGCTACATATCTATATTCATACAGATTTTATGTTTACAAACAGGTTGATTGGTAACACTTTGATCGACACTGCTTTATTAGTAGGCAAAACATCACTGTGAAATGCGGGCATAAAGTAATATTTGAACTGTAAATAGGGTGTACGACCATAGATTGTATATACTTACCATTAACTGTGACTAGGCCAAAATGGCGGAACAAGTTAGTAAGTGGTTCACTGATACTGATTTCACTGTGGTTTCGAGTCCCTTTTCTATGTTTATGTTTATCACGATATATTTAAATGTGTACACTGCGGAGCTTCCTTAGCGTGATCAAGCCGAAAGGTGAAACGCGTTGCGGTGCAGCATTACATTTTTGAATAAATTACCTGCAATCCTTGCAAGGTGTCTGTGGTATTTCTTCCGGAGTTGGGGAGTGCTGGACTTTGATAATTTACAGGGCTGCCGGTGCCCTGCCCACAGACCGCCCTGCCTGTCGGCTTCTTTTTCAACCGGAGTTTGTTGGTTCGGATATATATATATATATATATATATATATATATATATATATATATATATATATATATATGTCAAACAAAGGCCCTCGAGCTCTGAAAGGGCACACTCCGCTCTCCCCATCATCGATGTGCAAGCCTCGCAGTCACTTGCCTTCCTGTGACTTAACTGTTTAAACATCATGGTCCGATGCGTTTCAAGGCTAAGTACGCCCCTTCCTCATGGACAGGCACAGGGGGAAATGAAAACACATCTCGCTTCATTCAATTATTTTATTTTATATATATATATATATATATATATATATATATATATGGATAAGGAAGGCAATATATGTAGGTTAAAGGTGTATTTAATAAAACTCCAACTTTCAAGTGTTGTTGAACTTTAAATTAATGTATTTGCTTTTATTTTTGTAATTCAATGGTGTCATTTGCGTAGTTATAGTGGGTGAGCTGAAATTCATTCATCATTTCCGGTAATTACTTAAAAGGATGTTAAAAAACATGGGTGAGATGATGGGGCCTTGAGGGACCCCTGCTTTTATGATTACATAGTTTAGATGATGGGTGAAAAAGGAGTATGGATGACGTTTGTTCTATTTTAAAGGTAGGATATGATCCAAATTGGAAGCAGTCCCCTCTATGGTGGCTTCAGGTATCTTTGGATTAAAGTGTCATGAGAACTGTGTCGAAGGCAGATGAAAGGTCCCAGAGAAGTCGTGTAGCGACCTCATTGTGGTCTGCTGTGTTTTTAAGGTCATCCCGGTTGGCGATTAGGGCAGATTCTGTGCCTTTTCCTGGACAGAATCCTGTTTGGAAATCGAAATGTATGGAATGATTTTCAATTAATTGAAGCATCTAGGTGAATGCTGCTCTTTCTATTAGTTTGCAGAAATATGGGCCGTTTCCAAAAAATCTGTAGACGCTTGAGTCTTGAGGGTACAAGTTTGTTTTCTTTAATAATGGACATATGTATACCTTATTTAAATTGTCTGGAAAAACTCCTGTTGTCAAGGAATTGACGATTGTTCTGACTGGGGTTGCAGCAGAGTTTGTTAAAAGGATTTTCTTAAAGATTTGCGGTGGGAAAGGATCAGAGGGGCAGTCGGCTGGCCTCCTTTTTTAGACAAGATCCATGAATTCCTTTTCTGATAGTTGTTTGAAGGAATGCAGAGGATGAATAAACCTATGCCTAGTGGGAATTGTTGGAAATGGATTGGTGCTGGAGGTTTTCTTTGCATTTAAATAGGAATCTAGCATGTTTGCTGTGGTTGTGTAATGATTTGTCAGTTTGCCAGTAAATTATTCTGAAATGGAATGGTTTCCTTCTGTAGATTTTGATAGTTGACTTGTATATTTGGTTGTGTTTGTGTACAAATGTGGATTATTATTACGCGGAGTTTGTCTTGAGTGTTTTGTGTTTTGAGCCAGGTTCGTGGCAGCTTCACAATTTGTTGTTTTATCTTTTTTATTTCTGTAATCATCCAAGGTGCTTGGTTGTATTTGCATGTTTAGTTGTTTTTATTTTTAGTGGTATTAGGATATAAAAGCTTCCAGGAGCCACCCAGAGTCTTTAAAAAAAGAAAGAAGCATGGCCTGTCGCTTTGCCGTTAATTCACTTTCCCCTTGCTTTAAGTATACGTCTTCTACTCTGTGGTGTATCAGCTGGCATTGACTATTTTAAAATCTGAAGTCTCAAAACAGTCCCTCTCCCACCGCAAGCCCTCTTGTTATTATGCACCACCAACGGAAAAGGTTTTCTTTTCAGCCTATACAACCAGTGTGCCTAAGTTTCAGGGATTTCATTGCTACAACGCTCTGCTGCAACATCTTAAGTAACCTAGACTCGCATTACTTTATGAAAAGAATGAATTTGTGGCTGCACTAGTAGAGACCTAGGCTGCAACAGATGGGCCCGCATACCCTTCCTAGGCCGGCTATTAGTGATACACATGCGATGCCCATGCTTGAGCTTTCGTCCAATCACCAAGCATACAAATTTGCTGCTGGGTGAGATGAGTTAGGTGGTTTTCAGAAGCAAACATAGAGCCTTCAACAAAACCCCCTTCAGTATTGACTGTGTATGCATATAAAAAGGGGATCCTGACCAACCCACGACCACAGACCTACTGTTCTCTGAGAAACATTCATGGTCGAACAGCTAAGGCACTCACAAAAACTACTGCCCTGCAACCAATGGGAGTAAACGTACCTTACAAGTATAGTGTTGTATGAGTGGGTCAACGAACAGTTTGCATTGTATTGTATGATTATTTATATAGCGCTTTCCATACCCTTTGCAAGACCTAAAGCACTTCTCAGAATGTTGAGCAAGTAGATACTCCATATGTATCATAAATATAGGGCTCTGTAGGCCCGAAGGTCACTGGAGCTTCTGCATTTTATAGCATTCCTGAATACCCTGTGGGTTCATGGTCTAAATAGTTTCGGTTGCTGTTAGACCCAAATGGGAAAAGTTGGGTGTAACGCATATGGTTTGGAAGTAGGGTGGGAGCATTGAGAGAGAACTTCATGGGACATGGACGTAGGTGTTGTTTTAGTGTAAGGACACATACAGGTACTTAATATCTCTCTGTAGTGATGTGTGTACAAATATTGCTATTAATAGTGCAAACTTTGATGCATTAGTCCTCCAATTCATTTTAATATTATGCTTTGAAACAAATGCTAAATTTTTCTGATATGTTTAAAAAATATACACATTATTGAGTCAAGCCATACCATGACTAGAAAATGGAACGATGGGAGCAACTGGAATTACAGTCAAACTTAAATATTATATGTTTTTCAGTCATTGAATAAAGTTTTCTTTAAGGTAGTGAAGTGCCCGGTAGGTCTATTTAAAAATCTCTGATAGCAGCAAGTAATTTTGTGAGTTTTTTGTCTATTTCAATTTACAAATTTATGGATTGAAAAATCCCAGGAGCAATACTAAAAGGATACATGTTCCTGACTGCCTGATGCCCCACACCAAATCTACAATGACCGCACTTCCACCCAGTACTTACACCTCTTTGAACCTCGTCAATAATACCCCTTAACATGCATTAAGCACATACTACCCAGCACTCATTCTCTGATTCTCCAAATCCACAACCCTAGAACACATGGGACATGATCTCAATAAAACTGAGAGTCCTTGTGTATCCTTTGCAAGGTCACAAACCGAGGGAGTAAATTGTGCACCAACATTTTATGACTAGACTCGCATTTTGCAATGAAACTGAAGTACTAATCAGTCACATTACTAAATGTATTTTCGCAGAGGGTCACAAAGCTTCCTGCCTCATGAATTTTAATCATAAAGGTTGCATCCTGGGGTGCCTCTGCAGACCTGGATTGGAGCATTAGCCCTTGTTTTATTGCAGGTACCTCCATTTTATTAGATTTGACTAAAGTAAAGACACCGACGTTGCCTGACTTAGCCGGAGTAGCCAAGGATCTAAAAAAATATCCCTTATTTTTCAAAGTTTAGCACGGCTTGCCATCTGGGGACCAGGGGGGCGACAGGGAATGAGCACCCTCCAATCAACAACCCCATGGACAACCCTATGGACCTGGATAAAAGCAGGAGTCTTAGAGATCCTTTAGACAGCGGCCAATCTCCCCCGTCATCCCCTGCTTTACAGGTGCCATCTTCTGGGGGTGACTCTTCATCCTCATCCGATCTATCTACTCCTGTGGACGCTGCCCTGCCCATCCAGGGTGAGCTTACATCTTCTTCTGGAGGGACTCTTCATCGGATCTATCTGCTCCAGTGGGAATTATCCAGACTATCTCAGCAGAGTCAATGCTCTCTGACCAGCAGGTTTTGCAGTCTGAAGGTAGGCCAGAAGCAACTCAAGACAACACCTTCCAGGAAAACAGATCTTTTCCCATGCAATGGGACGCCAAGAGTCTCCTCAACCTGATTATGGACGAGATTCGAGAACTGAAAGCCTCCCAATCTGATGACATTTCCACGATCCATGTTCGTCTAACTAAAATCGAAGAAAGCATGGTTCAGGTGCAGACTTGGCTTCTCGAGGCAGAAGCTAGGATCTCGCAGTTGGAGGACCAAGTCTCAACTATGAATAATAAAGTTACCACCTTCAAGAGCCATAAAGCAACACTGGAATACAAACTTGAGGAATTGGATAACCACTCTAGGCGTTCCAATCTCCGGATTCTGGGCAGCCCGGAAAGCCTTGAGGGACAGCAGACTCTACAGTGGGTAGATGTGTTTATCAAAAAGAATGTCCTCCCAGAGTTTAATGGCGATTTTACTCTTATGTGAGCTCATCGGGTGCCTGCCCATCTCCCTCCCAATCCTAAATTCCCACGGACTATGTTGGTCAGTTTCGAGGATTATAGGGTTAAGGAACAAATCCTAACTAGGGCTATTAAACAGCGACAGTTCACCGCAACAGAAGTTCCACTTTGCCTTATTTTTCCTGACATGTCGGCTTCTGCAGCCAAGAGGCGGAAGGAATTCGCAAAAATTCTACACCTATTCAAGGAACAGGAGGCACAGGCAATGATTGCCCAAGAGAGCAAGTTAAAAGTGCTAGTTAATGGCAGAATTCACGTATTTTGTAATGTCCTGGAACCACAGGAATTATTGCAACAAATCTCCATGGGGTAATCCTAAGAGCCTTTAGACTCCTTAGTTTCAAGATATGACAACGCTAATGCTATGAATATACAAATATTTTCAAAAGGTTCTCAAAATGTTTCTAAAATGTTCTTAATTATGTGTTCCTGTCTCTTATCTTGGGATTCATCTTTCTCTAGCATATTTTCTTAGGCAGTTTGTCATGTATTGTCTATTGTTTTTTCTCCTTCTGTTTTGATCTTCTTGGCCCGTATTAGTGGTGTTCTTCTTTTGAAGGAGGGAAGTGGGGCAGGCAACTCAGTTTGTAATGTCCCGGAATGCGCAGGAATGACTGCAACAAATCTCATTGGATAAACTTCAATGACCTGCAGACGCTAATAGGTCAATATAAGGTTAATACAATACAATGTTAAAGTGTTATAAGTGAACAAAGGTCATTGTTTATCTATTATGGATCCCTTGTTTTGCTGTTCTTTCCTGCTGTGGTACATACTTGTAGATATCTAAGATAGGCTAGATAGTTTCTTATCAATCGCTTTTTTGTCCTGCCCTGTGTCTCTTTTCGTTTTTTCTTGCTTCTTTTTGTGCTCTTAATTTCTTTTTCCCTTTTTTTCTTTTCTTGGACGAAGGGGGGTAGTGGGGCACTAGGCACCAAGTCACAGTGCCGATCAAGAGGGGGGGGGGGGGGGAGAAGTTTGTCAGATGTGAGCAGGGACGGCGGTCTGCTCATAGTGGCATTGGGGGTTGGGTGAGGTCACGGGGGTGGAAAAGGAAGCATGGGGAAAAAACGTAATCCATTTTTTTAAGTCCATACACATATACATCCATTTTGTGTTAATAGACTCACATTTTGCTAGATCTCAGATGGGGCCATTTACCATTGTCGTAGTCTTTCAGTATATTTGTATCTATGCTGTTAATTACCTTCCTTGCTGCTAATGGCTAAAAAGGAAATTACAAAAGTAGTTTCTTTTAACGTTAATGGCCTTAATAATAAAAAGAAAATGCAGTCTATTGAGGCATGGATTAAGACAGAAAATCCAGCAGTCATTTTAATACAAGAGACCCATATACCAGCAGGGAAACTACCAGACTTCTCAATGTTTAGGTCATGGGCAACCTATAGGGGATTCTCCTCATCTACGGTATCCCATTGGGGCATGGCGATTTTCCTTAATAAAAAACTTCAGGCTGAAGTTGTTAACTTTGTAAACGATCAGAGTGGAAGGTGGTGTTGGACCCCCTGCAACCTAGGGCACAGACTTTTAACTTTTACCAGTGTATATGCCCCAGTTAAGGATACTCCAATGCTGTATGAGGATTTTTTTCAATCTCTAATCCAAGTACCTGGTGAATTGATCTTAAGGGGGATTTTTATTATTTAATGAATCCTAAAATCGACTCCTCTGCTTTGTCCAAAAAACAGCTAAAATCTAAAACTTTAAGAGTTTTACAAAACTATGGTTCGACTCTGGACATATTGGATCCTTGGAGGGCGGTATTCCCAACTAAGATTGCCTATACTTGTTTATCAGGTAGGTTTTGCACTTCATCACGCATCGATTTTTTTCTTATCTCTAGGAGACTGATTTTTAGCCAGCAGAGAATCCTTCAGAATAGATTCTCGGATCATGCGATGGTGATTCTTGAGTTAGTTAGGGAAAAATACTAGGACCCCTAAAAGATGGATGCTAAATAGGCAATATTTATCAGAGGAGAACTGGGTGCTCTTTATTAAAACGGAGATTAAAGATTTTTTTATGCGTAATCATGGTTCTGCACCTCCACATGTGGTCTGGGACTCGTTTAAGGCTTTCATTAGGGGACTAGCCATTGGAAAAGATGCCGATAATCTTAGGAAAGCTAAGGAAGAAAAGCCATTCCTTGAGCAGAAAGTACAAAGGTCTTTCAACGCATTTCTTAGCAGCCCCTCAGTTTTCAACCAACGGCAGCTTGATCAGGCTAAAAAGGATCTTAGTGAAAAATATTATCTCAAGAGTGAATCCTTTTATCAGCACCACAGGCAAAAAATGTACAAAGAATGTAATTATATTGGTAGGTTCCTCGCGAGGCAGGCATGGGAGCAGGCTGTTACTAACCAGATAACTGCATTAAAATGTCCTTCAACTGCTTTCCGCACTGACGACCCGGTAATAATAGGAGATATAATGTTACAACATTATATGACCATATACGGCCAACAATAAACTATCGATATGACATCCCTGAGAGGTTTTATCCAGAGAAATAAATTGCCGGTACTCTCAGATATGGAGAAAATGAGCATGGCGAGGCCTTTTATAAAAGATGAGCTGTAGAGTGTCACAAAAAATCTTCAGAGCGGCAGAGCCTGTGGCCCGGATGACCTCCCAGCAGAATTTTTTTTAATCGCCCTTAGCGCTATTTCGGATTATTTTTTATTGTTGGCTAACTTAATCTTAGAAGGTGGGGCGATACCATTGTCATTTAGAAACAGGAATATAGTCAGTTTTTTTTTAAAAGGTTAAGGATAGCCAAGACCCTAATTCTTACCGTCCCATCACGCTATTAAACTTTGACTACAAAATAATCACAAAACTTTTAGCCAATCGTTTTATTCAATGTGCTTCGCATTTGATTCACCCTGACCAAAATGGTTTTATTGCTGGTAGGCAGCTCGACACTAACACGCACTACTTACAGGAACCATTTGACTATTTTGAGGCTCAGAAGATACCCACTCTCATCCTTATAGACCCCGAAAAGGCATTTGACCTAGTTGTCTGGGAGACCCTATTTTTATTCTGCAAAATGTTGGCATACCTCCCAAAATTACAGGGTTGGTTCAGAAACTATACCTGAATGCAGAAGCCAACGTAATCATTAACACCACAGAGGTAGGCCAGGTTAAGGTTAAACGGGGGACTAGACAAGGGTGCCCATTGTCTCCAGTATTATTTGCTTCAACACCTGTTTTTTTGTGTATTGTGAGAAGTGAAATTTGTGATGGTGAAAGTTAAAACTACTTCCGGGGTACCTTAAATTTTTTTATTGGTTGGTCCCTTGGGCAGGATTAAAATGTTGCTAATTCTGTGGACGTGAATCACAAATGTCACTTTTCACAAACCACAAAAAAAACAGCTCCGCTGTAACCAGGCACTGAAGCCCACCTACAGGGCATTCGGCCTTCTAGATGGGAACCAGATGATGAAGCATGACACCAACTAGGTTGGTGGGTGAGGGTTCTTTTAACAAACCAAATGGTTTCCCCTACCGAGGAGATTTACAGTTAAGCTATCCAGACATCTGTGAGGCATTTCGAGAGCTTTGCTCTCTTCTCGTTCTCTTTGTTTAAAATGCATTATGATGAGGGGAGATGAACAAGCTACCTAGGAGTATCCTCTTTCTCTCTAATTGATTCTTTGATGATGTTGTTTTTTAAATAATAATATCTTCACACACCCACCAGGAATCTCTGATTCATCAACAAGAACGTCTGGTCCCACCCACAGGAGAATCCTTGTGGGGGCTAAGAAAAACAAAAAGAGGTGAAACAGAACACCTCTGCCTACTTTCCCCTCACAACTCTATATTTTTAACTACAAAGAAAAACAATAGTGTGAAAGGATGTTTTTTCCGAATGACATTTTCCCATGGAACCCATTACATTACTGAAATGCCATGGCACTTCAACGCATCAAGTTTCAAGTTTTAAGTTTCAAGTTTATTGTATTTGATTTGATTCTCCACTGAGAACCACAAATATTAAATATACAATATTCAATTTTAAACAGTTTTGCTTAAAAGTTTCATTCTAATACAAAATTAAAAATAGTTTTAAAAATTTGTAAAAATGATAACATACAAATTCGTTTGGCGGAGCTTTACATAAAATAATCAGTTCCTGTACTGAGCTGATTCTACATTTGGAATAAACTTCAACGCATCTTTACAATAAATATAACATTAGACACTTAAATGTGCTGCTCACTTTACACTGTGATCTATAGAGACAAGTATGGAATGCAATATTTTCACTGTTGAAGTTGGGACTGCAGAGCATACATTTTTGGCATGTTAGCATAAGTTTCCAAGTAAGACTAAATACAGCTTCATCAAACACAAAGAATAATTTAAATGTAAGGATTTTGTTATATTCTGAGCACCTCGTTCCCGCCCTTCATGGCGATAGAATTCCATAAGGAATAAGAGAATTTCTTATGGGTCTAATGAACGTCCAACTAAGGAGGCAGTGCATGGCAACTTGAGATAAATTCTAAGCTAGTTGTTTAATTTCCTAGTGGTCCAGTTGCATTACGAGAACCAATGACTACCACCGAAACAAGAAGTTAAACTTTGCAATCTGAAAAGATGCAGATTTTGAAACCCCTCTGTACTTACGAAGAGTGCCTTATAATCATTCCCTTGCCAGAGGTCGTCTAGTGTGAGTGCTGGAAATATATAATCCTCCACCAATCAGGGAGCCTTCGCCCGAGGACACAGTCAGCGACCCTGTGTGAGAGAAAAATAAAACAATTGAGAGGGTACAGTATACATTAACTTTTCATTTAAAAAAAAAATTCACTCACCATTAACATTGATACCAGCAACAAGACATGCCTAAATCGGCCAGCTACTCACTGAAGTACACGCAAGTATCATAACTTATAAAACATAACGCTTTTGTGTCCTGACAACCGACGCTACCTGGAAACGTATAACAGCAAATTCCCCTGCAATGGACGGTCTGTCAACAACTACCATAAAATGCAATTAATGCGTCTCGCCCTCTCCGACTGAAATGAATTTTATTACACAATGTTAGTTTAAATGAATATCCTGGGCGAGTTCAGTCATGAACTAAAAACCGAAAGCACAACAGGAGCCATGGACACGCTGAAGGAACTGGAAATACAGTATATGTGGCAATGCATCTGGTGAGCTGAGAAAACGTCATTAATAGGGTTGCAAGAATACAAATTATGCTTTTACCGCGATAAGTGGTTTGGGGGCATCTCCAGTGACTTTTTTTTCAAGAGAGCGCAGACTTCACATGAAAAAGTCTCACAAGATACAGGTAGGAGACTATTTTTGACATAAAAGATCTTTCAGAGATTACAATTACGTCAAATAGCATAATGCGAAATTTAACGTTACACGACATTCAGAAAGTGTGTGCATTTCAAAGGCATATATAAAAGTTTCCGCAGAACTCGTAATGAAGAACATAATTCAAGGGACTTACAAAATGCAAATCTAGTGTTCCCTTACACAGGTTCTACAATGATAAACCATGAAAAAAAAGTAAGACAGGGTGGTTGTCAGAACCCCTTTCAAAGGGCAACGGGGTATGCAGGGGCTACTGGGCCCAAACGTGGGGGTTGAGGCCTCTATGGACCCTGCTCAACTGGGCTACGTTCCCCTTCTGCATATTAAGTGTTAGGTATGGTCAAGCAGTCAAGGTTCCTGGGGGGCGGGGGGATGTAGATAGAGGTCAGTGAGCATGACTCAAAACTCAAGGTGAATAAAGTCTGAACAATAAATCAAGGTCCAGCCAAATATTTGCATTTATAAGAAAAAGTTGTATTTTATTTCTAACTCTACATATGCATTTAGAAGCAACAACACAATACCCCTTCAATTCAAGGCTCTAGTAGTTGTCGGGCAAATCCCTGTCCCTTCTTCTTTCGTGTAACTTGTTCGAGATTATTCCTCGTTCACTGATGCATCCAGGAAATGCAAACTATTAGGCCGTACTCAAGAGTTCCCTTTGGACTCTTCAGGATGTCAGTCAAAAGTGTCTATAGTGCCGCAGCCCCATAAGCCATGAATTCCCCAGTGCCCCAAAAGCGCTAGTTCAAGTCTTACACACTCCTGCATCAGAAAAGCATTCGGCATTACAGGGGGTGCCCTCAGCAAAGGTATTCCCGAGATCCGATCCTGTTCGACGTCAGGCTGCTCGCGGTACATGCAGCAGCAGGGTTCAGGCTCACTCTCCAGAGTGGAGCAGCCGCTCGCCCAAGAGATCAGAGCAGCTTCCAGTGATTCGGCAAGACAAGTTTGCACACGCGGAGGGGATTCGGTCCCTTGGCTCCCGAATGGCGTATCATCCTCCTCGGTGTCCTCCTGGTCCACGGTGGGTCAGTCATGTCAGATCCATCTGTGCGGTTAGACTCACCGGCCACAGACTCACTTCAGTCCCGGGCCACAGCCTAATATCTGAAGAGGCAACGTAGAATGCTCAGGTGCAATCGCCGGCACCTAGGCAGCCCCTCCTGGCATATGGGGTCACTGCTCAGGTGTTCACGAGTCCTGGTATGCTGGTCACACAACTTCTTCACCGGTGGCCCCTCTGGCATGCGACATCACCGTAATGAGGCCGTGTGAGCTTGTCGCCCTCCACACAGCGCTCGATACTTAACACAGTCTACAATGGCCCTCTCCTGGCATACGAGGGACGCCGAAAACTGCCTTGCACACGGGCTACGGCCCTATCGCTGCACAGCTAATTCCTCACTCCTCGCATAGAGAGTCATTACGGTAGAGCTCCTGACTGGACTCCAACACTCTCCTCTTCCTCACAAGGCACACTAGTCTTAGCAAGCAGGCAGGCACTGGTGCTACAGGTTCCAGGGCAGGTGGTTTTGGTTTCCTTGCATGATGTCTCCACCCCTAGCAGGGAGACTAGCAGGCTTTGACCCCCCAGTCCTAGTCACAGGCAGAAGTCTTGTAGAGCTTCCCGTCCTCACACAGCATGTCTGGCAGTTTGGCAGATGACAACTCTTTAGGGACTCAACCTCCCCTTCTTGTAGTCCTTATCCAGACACCAAATGTAATTTAGGGTCTGGGTCTTTGATATTTTATGTTGGGGCTCTGCTTCTTTTGTAGTGGGCACTTTTTATCTTCCTTCATGAAAGATGACTGCCACATCACAATTCATGGGACTGGACAGAGTTCACACCTGGATATCTTGCCCCCTCATGTCTCTACCAGAGTGGCCTGGGCTTCCAAAAATGGAACCCTGGGCTCAAACCTCCATAGAATGTACCATTGCAGGCACATTTACTCAGTGTACATTCATAGCACCCTTTCTGTTGAGCACTACACCTCTATGCATTGGACCCTCACATGTACACATGCATTCAGCACACACACTCAGTCTGGTCAGTACTGAAGCTTTCCTATATTCAACCATGAGTGCTTATTTTAAAGCACACATACTGCCATCACAGACACTCGCTATGTGTGTGTTGACCAACTCTTCTACGTTCATGTATTTTTCTTCACACAAGCACATATACAAGTAGCACAAGCGGTCCCTGGGCACAGACTGCACAGCACTACATCTCTTATGTAATGTATTCCTCTCAGACATACAAGCACCCATCACATGAACTAACCACACATGTATTGCACAGTGCTGGTCCATCCTTTTACTGTACCCTTCCTATGCACATGTACAACTAAATGTTAGTGGTATTTATAGAGTACTTACTGTTACCCGAAGGTGTCCTGGTGCTATGTGAAGGCCAACTGTGGACTAGAGGAGTGTGGGAGTTTAGCCAGATTAATTAGAAAACAACCATGTTTTCAGTGCCTTCCAAAAGACCAAAAGATTGGTCATTTTTCTCAGGGATAGTGGAAGGGAATTCCATGTCTTGGCCACATTAACTATGAAGCGTCCGCCGCCCCAGTTGCCTCTTTTTACCCGGGTGACATTGAGGAATTTTGCGTCCGATGACCGCAGTGCTCTTTTTGGTGTGTACCAGTGGAGGCGGTGTATTAAGAATTCAGGTCCAGTTCCCTGGAGAGCTTTAAACACCATACAAAGAAACTTAAATTGAATCAGTTTTCTAACTGGCAGCCAATGGAGTTTTTTTATTATGGCTGAGATTGACTCATACTTTGGTGTATCAGAAAGGAGCCTGGCCGCTGCATTCTGCAAAATTTGTAGTTTATTCATCGTTCCTTTATGAATCGTAAGATAGAGGCTGTTGCTGTAGTCCAATCTGAACATTATTAATGCCGTGACTACTGTTTGTTGAGCGTCTTTTGGAAGAAATGGCATAATTTTCTTGCAAGATTTGAGGATGTACGATGATGATGCCACTGAGTTGACCCGGTCCCTGAAGCCTAATTTATCGTCTATCCAAACCCCAAGTTTCTTCACCTTCCTGATGGGAATCGGTAAAGGACCCATATCCTCAGGTCAGCATTTACGTGTCCGGAAAATAGGACCCCTGAGTCACTACCCCTGCGCTGCAGAAGACTCCACATCTATATGGTGTAGGCAAACATTGATTTAAGCACACATCAGCTCAACTTTTAAAAAGGTGAGTGAGCCTGTGGGCCTCACTCCATTGACACATTTAAAAAAAGGCCCTGTTCACTACCACTGATTACTATGCTGTATGCTCCCACAACCAAGCTTGTGTTGCTTAAATCTTGTGGTGAAGCGGATAGCCTTCACCACTATGAGGGTAGCACTTTGGACATCCCACCAAATCCAACCAGACCGCAATTTGTGAGACAGGCCTATGTCAAGGCAAACCCACATGATCCGTGTTTGACTATGACAAGACATCAGCACTAGGGATACAGACAACAGAACAGTTGGGCACTCAGGACAAGGTCCCAACAGATGCCCCTTCCAGATCAGAACACCCTGAACCAACTCCTATCTGGAGAGGGAATATGAAAAGTACCACACAAAGAACAAGGGTAGCAAATGAGCCATTTCCAATCAGCAGGAAAGTGGATGAACACGCCATTTTGGAGTTTAAACACTTGTCATAAAAAGAAAGGACATTTTTAAATCAATGAAAAAAAAGACATTTCTTTGATGCAAAATAAATTAGATATGGTTCCACTACACAAGGACCAAGCGTATCAATATTGGCCATTTTTGTGAATTATATAAGATGGGAAATTGGTATAAAATAACGATACTATGTTTGCAAACACTGTTACATAATAAACACCACCAGAAAATAGGAGGAAGCAGAAGGTATTTGTCTCCTCCACCTTCAAAAAAGTGGAGATGGGAGAAGAAAACATCTGCTGTACTCCCAAGAAGTGCAGTGACTATTGTCAGCCCTAGTGAGAGTTCAGTAAATAGGTGGGCAGCACCCAGTGTCCACAGCATGACCCATCCTGCTCTGCTGTGTTCAGTTTATTAGTCTGCTGCACAGCCTTGCTGTGGCCATATTTCCAGCACCACCTATACCACTCTGCATTACTGCATTGTTGCGCAGCATTACCAGGGTGCCCTATCTCTCTCCGTGTGCACCTGCTGCAGTCTCCACTTCCAGACAGGTGAACAGCATCCATTATTTATCCCTTGGTCAGCACATGCCACCATGCTGCCCCCTGCTACCTCCTTCCGTGCCCCAATTTGCTTCAGGTTGCATTTTTCAACTGATGGGCTAATCAAAATGAAGCTGAATAAATCGCGCCCTTCCCTCTCTGTTTATCAGGCAAATACCCTATGTTTGCCACAAGTTAGTCCCCTACAGAGGGATTGCTCAGAATTCTTTGGAAACTATGCCCCCTTTTTCAACCATTCTGCAAAGGGGGCTCCTGGTGCACTATTGGTTGGGGGATGAAGTCCCCTTGGCTGCTGAGGCTCTTTGGGGGACTAGAACCCCTATAATTGCAACGAGTAAATCCCACACAGCAGGTTGCTCTGACCTCATCAGTGTCCCGCTACCTTTCTCAACCACTCTTCAAAGGGGCCTCCTGGTGCACTACTGGTTGGGGGATAAAGTCTAGCGGTGAGAGCACCGGTAAACTTTGCTCCACCGGCAGTTAGCAGAGATTTTGCTGAACTCCGTGTTCCAAGCACAGCACGGTGTGGCAAAACTACGCCAGTGGAGTGGAATATAGTGCTCACCCCTTTCAGAGAGTAACAGACCCACTCACTCATATACCCAATTACAGCCCGACTCGTACTCTCTTACACCCACTTACAAACCTACTCAGACACTCATACACCCACTGAGGCACTCATGCACTCACTCACACACTTTCTGACAAAGACTAGTGGTTACAGTTAAGAAATTATATTTTTTTTAACTTTCAAATTCACTAAAAAAGCGAATGTTACAGGGACATTATAGTTAGGAAATAGAATCTTAAAACCATAGAAATTCACTGAAAAAAGCAAAGGTAACACGGATGTTATAGATAGGGAATTTAATTTAAATAACATTAGGAATTCACTGAATAAAACAAAGGTTACAGGGACATTATCGTTTGAAATATGATTTTTCCAAAAATTTTAAATTCACTGAAAACAAGCAAAGGTTACAGGGATGTTGTAGTTGGAATCAGATTTTACTCATACAAAACCAGTGAAATTGAGCAGTTATAGTTACCTGAGCTAACTATAACTTAAGCCACGCAGTGCACTGCTTGTGACCTCACATATTACATCATTCATGACATGGTCAATGACATTACTGATGACATCATCCACAGAACCACTCACACACCCACTCACACCCTCATTGAACCTTCATATGCCCACTCACACCCACACAACCACCCACATACCCATTCGCAGACCCATACAAGTACTTACACAACCACACACTTATCCATAGAGCCACTCACATACTCTCTCACTCACTCATAGAGCCTGATCATACAACCAGTCACTCATCCAAACAGCCACTCACAAGCCACACACTCACCCATACAGCTACTGACACACCCAGTTATTAACCCATACAGACACTGACGCACCTACTCACTCACCCATACAGTCTCAACAGAGCCACTCACTCACACACTCACACGACCACTCACATACCCATTCACACATCCATATAGCCACTCACTCACCCATATAACCAATCTCAAAGACCCTCACTCTTCCATACAGCCACTCACGCCAACTCACTTAACCAACCACTCACTCAAACAGCCACTCACTCACCCATATAGCCACATACACACCCAGTCACTCACTCATACAGGCATTCAGACACCCACTCACTCACACATAAAGTCACTGACACACCCACATACCCACCCATACAGCCACTCACCCACCCACCCACCCATATAGTCACTGACACACCCACTCACTCACCAATATAGCCACTCACACAGCCACTAAGTCACCCACACAGCTACTTAGACACTCGCTTATACACCCATACATCCACTCACACACCTGTACAGTCACTTAGACACCCATTCACACACTGATACACACAATCACACAGCAACTCACATAAACCATGTTAAAAAATGCACTCATTAGTAGTCCACAAAGAATATTAATTTAACTTTCGTGGTACCTTAGTATAAATATTTAACACACACAAAAAATCGAAAACACTCTCAATCACTGAATAATGTCATCAGTGATGTTATTTGAGAGGTAATCAATAATGTGACTCACTATGTCATCAGTGATGTAATATGTGAGGTCATAATTTTTTTTTTTTTTAAACATAATTTTTATTGCAGATTCACCGTATCACATTCGTTACATAGGGTCACTTCTCTTAATTCTCACTTTCGTCCATATGCATCTCCATTCTTACACAGCCTTGAGGCCCACAACCCGGAGGTCGGGCGGCGACAAACATGAAAACTTTCCAATTCCTGGTAATATGTAGTCGGTGTAACCCTCTCTCTCCATTATGTGCTCGTCTGCTTTTCTGTAGTTCCATCCTATAAACTCCCCAAATCCCTACAAAATGTCCTCAACTCCCCCCCCCTCCCTTCCCAGACGTCCACCACCCACTCAGGAGTATTCTCCTCTTTCTCGTCTATGGGTTCAATCAGGAGCACCATCTAGTTTCAGCCTAGTTTTGTGATGTCCCCGGTACTGTGCTAGGGCCTTCCCCAATGTCCTCTAATTCTGCCTCTTCCTCTTGTAGTGTGCTGTCCCTCAGGGCTTGGACCAGTGTCTCCCAAGCCGCCGCAGTGTCCAACGCCCTATCAGTCGGTTTACGGCGCGCCATCTGGTATCTGTGTGTACTATCACAAGTGGCCCATTTCAAGAACTCATTGGCCCATCTCCTATGTGAGGGACCTACTCTCGCCTTCCAGTGTCGTGTGATTTCCCTTTTGGCTACCAACAAGCCCATGTCTATAAATGTGCTCGTAGTTTTGTTTTTAGGCGTGTGGGGAAACCAGTGCAAAAAACAGACTGCTATATCATATTGAAATGTCCTCTCCGTCACCTCCTGTAAAGTGTTGCCCACCTCTTGCCAGTATGCTCGGAGACCAGGGCAGGACCATAACATGTGTACCAGCTCCGCTCCCTCGAAAGCACATCTCGGGCATCTCGCAGTATCCGTTCCAAAGTATTTCTTCATTTCCCCGGTGTTAGATACGCCCTGTGCAGGACATAAAAATGGATCTGCTGAAAGCGTGCGTTTCTCGTGCTGTTTCTGGCCCGTCTCACTAAACCGGCCCAAGTCGTTTCTGGGATCTCTCTATCTAGGTCAGCCTCCCATTTGGCTTTCAGCGCCGACAGCGGTGGCAAATTTTACCGCAACATTCTCAAGTACATACAGGTCACTGCTTTATAGGTTCCGGCTGCCATCATAGTATATTGGCAGGCCATAGTTGTCGTTGGCTCTACAAGCCCTTCCCTCCAATGCGCCTGAATGGCCCTAGTCACTGCGGCGTGCACCAAGTATCCTCCCCTAGGCAGCTCATATTTTTCTTGTAACTCCTGATACGGGATCAGCGCCCCCTCCTCGTAGAGGTCGCCCACCACTTGTACCCCTGCTGCTTCCCAGCTCTGCAGTTGGGACCAGTCCCCACCGTGGGGGAGTGCTGTTAGCATACCCAAGGGTATCTCCGGGGCATATGGGTGTTGCTCTCCCGCCCGACGCCGAGATCGATCCCAACAGAGTTTGAACGTTCGTTCCTCGGGTGTCAGATCTCCCTGTGCTATTCTCTGCTGTAAAGCTATGTAAGCTAAAACGTGGCGCGGAGTGCCCTTATCCCTTTCGCTTTCCGGACCTCGGTATACTCTCGCCACCTCCTGTGTAAAGATCTGCAGTTGTGCAGCCAAGTAGTAGAGTTCAAAATCGGGCGCCGCTAGACCACCCTCATCTTTCGGGCGGGTGAGTGTCGCCAGTGCAATCCTACATCTGCCCGTCCCCCATATGAAGGAGGTCATCTGGGATTTCAGCTGAGAAAAGATGGAGCGGGAAATACAAACAGGGAGGGTACGAAAGAAATAAAGGAGGCGCGGCAGGGCGACCATTTTCAATAGGGAAATGCGCCCCATGACTGTCAGCGGCAGCGTGGCCCAAAAGGCCATACAGCCCTTCAGCGCTCGTATGCATCTGCCTATGTTGCCCTCCAGCACGTCCTTCGCCACGTGGTAGATATAGATCCCTAAATATTTCAAGCAAACAGGCGCCCACCTAAGCTCTAGCCGGTGGTCGGGCCGTGCTGTGTTCCGCCTCAGGGGGAACAAGCAGGTTTTCGACCAGTTGACCTTCAGTCCTGATAGTTCTCCGAATCGCTCCAGTAAGCGTTCCGCACCCTTCAACGCTTCCGTCCCGTTTTCCAGGAATAACAACAGGTCATCCGCATATAAGGAAATGTACTGTTGCCCTCCTCTGCTATCTATTCCCCGAAAATGCTTTCCCGTGCGGGCTTCAGCCGCAAGGTGTTCGATCGCCAGGGCGAACAAAAGGGGGGACAGAGAGCAGCCCTGCCGGGCACCCCTCTCCACCGGATACTGGTGCGAAACAAGAGGCCCTATCCGCACTCTAGCTACCGCTGCCGTATACAATACCTTCGTCCATTTAATATATCCTTCCCCCAGTCCAAAATGCCCCATGACCCTATATAAATAAATCCACTCCAGGCTATCAAACGCCTTCTCAATATCTACCGACAAGACCAGGGGCGTCTGGGCTTCCATGTGTGGGCTTTCAACCAAGCGTGAGAGTCTCCTTATGTTTATTGTCGTGCTCCGAGCAGGTATAAACCCCGACTGGTCCTCGTGGACTAATTCGGGCATGTGCCGTAGGAGCCTCTCTGCCAGTATGGAACTTAATATTTTATAGTCCTTGGTCAACATGGATAGCGGCCTATAAGAGGCCAGGTGTTCGCTCTCCCTCCCTGGTTTTAGTAGTGGAATCACCAAGGCCTCCCGCATGGATTGGGGCAATTGACCGGTCTTCCTAGCCTCATTGTATACCGTCTGCAGCCTAGGCGCCAATAGGTCTATATATGTACTATAAAATTCAGTGGGTAGTCCATCCAGGCCCGCCGTTTTGTTACGAGCCATCCGTTTAATTGCCCCTCTGATCTCACCTAGTTCAATATCCCTTCCTAGTGCGGTCGCCTGTTCTCCTCCAAGTGTGGTAACTGAAGATCCCCAAGAAAGGCGTGTATGTCGTCCTCCCCCCCCACTAGCGCACTGCTATAAAGGGTCGTGTAATAGCTCTGAAAGCAGTCCAGTATCCCCATCTGGGAGTATTGCAATCGACCCTCTGCCCCTTCAATCGCTAGTATCGGAGAGCTACGTCTGGCAGGATTAGCTAGCCACGCAAGTAATGCTCCAGCCTTGTCCCCCTCAACATGGGCCCGAAGCAAATATGCCTTATGATCGAAGCTGCGGAGGCGTTCCACCTCTACCGCCACTGCCTCCTTAGCCGAATTGACCTCTTCCTGTAAGTCAGAGCGCCCCGGTCTAGCTCGCTCAGCATCCCTCACTGTAGAGTCCGCCTTTCGCAGATCCTCCAACAGTGCCCGTCTCGCGCCCGCGTGTTTCCCTATGCACTGGCCCCTAACCACCACCTTAAAAGCGTTCCACTCCATCGCCCTGGAAGTCGTGGACCCCTCGTTTTCCCCGAAGTAGTGGGTGATTCCCTCCTCTAGGTCCGCTCGAAAAAGCGGATCTTCCAATGTCTCGGGGCGCAGTCTCCAGGTCGGGACCCGCGATATCTCCAAGGCCCAGCCCAGTCCCAGCAGCAACGGATTGTGGTCCGAAATTGTCCTGGTCAGGTATTCGGTTCTGACCACCGTCTGCCCGACCTCCCTGGAGCACAACATCGTGTCAATTCGAACATGTAGGTCGTGGAGGCTCGAAAAGAACGTGTAATCTCGATCCACAGGGTGTTGCATGCACCATGCGTCCTCCAAACCCCACTGTTCCTGCCAATCGTGTCTACCTTTCGTGAGGCGGTGAACTGGGGAATCTGCCAGAGGCGGGTGGGATCTATCCAGTGTCGTGTCCGCTACTGAGTTGAAGTCCCCCCCAATTAGGATCGAGCCTTTTAGGAAGTGTGCCAGTGACCCCGATAGCCTAGTGAAAAAGGTCACCTGATCAGTGTTTGGCGCGTAAATACTACATAGTATAATGTCCCTGCCCCTCAACCTGCCCTCCACTGCCACATAGCGTCCCTCAGGGTCTATAATGTGCCTGGTCGCCAGAAACGGGACCCCCGCCCTGATCCATATCAATGCCCCCCTAGCAAACGCTGAGTAAGCAGTGTTAAATATCTGGCCCCTCCATCTCTTTTGCAGTGCTATCCCTTCCTGCTTTGTGATATGCGTCTCCTGCAGCATAGCAATGTGTATCCCTCGACGGACCAGATAGGCGTGTACTTTATGTCTTTGTGCCATTGAGTGCAGCCCCCGCACATTCCAGGTTATACATCTCACTTCATTGGCGCTAGCCATTGTCCCATAGTTCGTAGTTCAGTTTCTGGCGCTGATCAGTGTCATCGTGAGTGGTGGAGTCTCCCCAACTAATCTTCCAAATGTCTGGCATATTATTTCCCACCCGCTTCTGCGTTAGCCTTTGCCACAAAATCAGAACAACCCCAACAATACCCTCTACCACCCCCCCCAGAACAGGCCCCAATGTCAAACTATCAGTACCCATCCAAACTAGAGCAATCCCCTCAACTGCCAGACTAAGTCACGGTCGTAACCGTGAGCGCCTTAAGGGCAATCGGGTTGTGGCTAGGTCCAAAGGTAGAAACAACCGCCCTCCCCGCCCCCACTTAGTAGCAGCGGTCTGATCACCCAGCCTGAGTCCCCCCACAGCAATACCTCACAATTCACGCCTTCATTCCTCTGTAGGAGTGTTCTTCTAGTGTTCGCTGCACATCAAATGTTCAGGATCTCCTCCGAGGTCTGTGGAGTCACCAGCGGGCCCTTGGTGCTGCATGTTTCTGAGGCCTCCGACTCCGACCCTGTGTCCTTTGTCTCCGAGTGCGAACCCCGCTGCGATTGGGAGGCGCCTGCATTCGACATCGATTCAACTGCCAGCAATGCAGCCTGTTTCTCCGCCTCTGTTTGAGACACCGATGGTTTTTTCGAGCCTCCTCGTCACCATCGCAGCCTCTGTGATTTCCGCGTCTGTGTCCTTGCCCGCTCCCGCTCCTCTCGGACCCTGGCGCCGTCCGTGCCTGCCTTATACGTTTCCCACCAGTCCCAGGCATCCGCCGACGTAGGGAAGAAGTGCGTTGTATCGTCCAGAACAACTCTCAATTTGGCTGGGAAGAGCAGGGAGTACCGAATTCCCTCATTCCGCAGTTCCCGTTTTATGGACAGAAAAGAGTCCCGCAGCTTCTGCGTCTCAAATGTATAGTCCGGAAACAAAGTCACCTTACTGTTTGCTACTTGGAACGGCCCCATTTCTCGGGCCCTCTGGAGCAAAAGGTCCCTGTCCCTGTAGTGTAGCAGTTTGGCCACTACTGGTCTCGGAGGCAAACCCGGCTTGGGGGGCCTAGCCGGAACTCGATGAGCACGTTCCAGGGTGAAGAATGGCGATAGTCCCTCCGGTGCTACCTGAGTCTTAAACCAATCGTCCAGGTACCCTATCATATCCTCCCCTTCTGTTTTTTCCGGCAGACCCACTATCCGGACGTTACTGCGGCGGCTTCTATTTTCGGCATCCTCGGCCCACCTCTCCAGCGTTTGTATCCTCTCCAAAGCGTTCGATAGCCGTACTTCCATGGTTTTGTGGGCCGGGGCTAGGATCTCTAAAGTGTCTTCCGTTTCTTTAACTCTATCCTTGAGTTTGTCGTGATCAGCCCGCAGAAGCCCCAATCCCGTCACCACCTGCGCAATGTCCTGCTGCAAGGCATCTTTGGTTGCCGCAATAGCCTCAAGGATGCGGTCCTGAAGTTGCTGTAGTTCCGCTGGTCCCGCAGTGCCCCCCTCCAAGGATTCAATTGGTCGCGGTCCCCTCGGTTTTGCCTTTGGTTTTCCCCATAGCGTGAAGGCTGTAGACGCTCTGGTGTCCGTAAGCTGTGTTAATTTCCTCCCGTCTGCAACTACTTGCTTCCCTTCCACCTCAGCTCGCCAACGCCGTGGCCGGCACGTCACCAGGGGGGGGCCGTCCACTCCCGCAAGCTCAGCTAGGGCTTCGTGGCTGCTGCGACCTCTTCAACCCCTTATCGCCGTCTCTGTAGCGGTGGCAGCCACTGTACGCTCGTATCAATCGCTCCCCTCAGTGAGTCTCCCCACCGGAGTGCAGTGTTCCTTCTCTACCCAAGCACGGGTCCGCCCGCACACCCTTCCAATGCTGCGATAGGATCATAGGGCCCAAGTCTCATTCCTGTCGCGTCAGGGGCCTGCATTCCAATGGCGTCTCCGCAGTAGGGCGGATCATCGTGCATCCGCCGCCAGCTCTCTTCCAGGGCCGCGCAATAGGGCAGAGGCGGCTCCGCAGCTGACCCCAACTCAGGTCGAACAGTCAAGCTCCCGTCGTCGGAACCACACTGCGCCCCCAGGAGAGCAACCAAGCCCTGGACAGCGCCGACCGAGCCCGTCGAGCTTCCACTTATCTCAAGCGCGGGTCAGGGATCACGAGCCACCGCCGGGGGCCAAGGCCGGGAGTTCCTCCCACTGTCGTAGGGTTTCACCGGAGGTATCCGGGTCACAGGATCAAGTCTCCGCGTAGATCTGTATGGCCCGGGCGTAGATCTCGCGAGGCCAGTTCACTCAGCCCCTCCACTCGGTCCTCCACAAACCACCAGGGATCTCTGGGCCGCCTCAGATCCTTCGATAGCCCCCAGGGCCGGTGTTTAAGGGCAGAGCCTCTCCCGTGTCCCACTGGGCTCCTTCTCCCCCAATGTGGACAGCGGTCTCCGCACCAAACGCGTTGCCTCCTGCTACAACATACCGGCCCCTTGCTCCCACACCTTGCAGAAAAAATCACCAGGCGCCTCTTCCGGCCAGGTCCGGCGTATCTGTGAACCGCTCCGCACTCTATGCGAGCCGGGAGCCCTACCGACCCCCAGGGATCTCTCGATCTTCTTTTGTCCGCGTGGGGGGCAGTCACCACCTCGATTAAGCCTCAGCCGGCCAGGGACCGGATAGGATAGCCGTCGCCTCTGCCTCTCGGCACCTCGCAACACCCTCTATCGCCTTCGCGGCGCCGGAGTCTCAGCCCGATACAGGCCGAGGCTCGGCAATCCCCACAGTCTGCACTGGGCTTGCCTCCACTTCGCCCAGTCTCTCGCGCTGCGGGCAGGACGCTTCCCCCGGCTGCTCAGCCGATGACAAGGCACCTCCTTCGCAGCGGCGCTGCGCCGTCTCCGATCGCAGCACCAGCCGCCATTTTGTACCCCTCCGCGTACTGGCCCTCGATGGTCCTGTATCTCGCAGGCAGGCTGACACCCCGCTCCTCTGTTCGTACGAGGCTGCAGTTACTGGTCGTATTGCCTCCGGACTGCGTGCGGAGGCTTCCGCGGGTGTCTCCGCTCCTTTTAGCAGGATGATTGCGGGGATCAGGCGCGGAGCTCCAAGCTCATGCCGCCATTCCCTTCGGCTCCGTAGCCACGCCCCCATATGTGAGGTCATAATCAGTGCATGTTGGGGGTGTTAGTTATAGGTAGCTCAGGTAGAATTGCACTGGTTGTGTATGAGTGAAATCTGAACCTCTCTATATCATGCTTGTAACCTTTGTTTTTTTCAGTGAATATATATACATATATACATACACATATATATATATATATATACATTCACTGAAAAAACCATAGGTTATACACCATATATAGTTAGGAATTAGCATTTAAAAAACCTTATTTTACTCACACAAAACCAATGAAATTCCATATATAGTTAGTTGTACTAACTATATATCGCGCACCCGCAATCCACTGCTGATCATGTCACATATTACATCATTCATGACATGGTCAGTGACATCACTGATGACATCACTGATGACATCTCAAATGACATCACTGATGACATCACTGATGACATCTCAAATGACATCACTGATGACATCACTGATGACATCTCAAATGACATCACTGATGACATCACTGATGACATCTCAAATGACATCACTGATGACATCACTGATGACATCTCATTTGACATTACTGATCACATCACTGATGACATCTCAAATGACATCACTGATGACATCACTGATGACATCTCAAATGACATCACTGATGACATCACTGATGACATCTCAAATGACATCACTGATGACATCACTGATGACATCTCATTTGACATTACTGATCACATCACTGATGACATCATTCATGTGATAATACGATGAACCTCTTCAGACTCTAATATAACCTTAGATACACTCAGTGTAAACACAGACTCGCAGATTGTCACTCATCCATGAAGTTACAAACTCACCTAGTCAGTCATGCAAACAATCAATCACACCTCCATTTCCTTAACTATACAGTTAAACACACCTTACTTATTCAAACATATACTAAAACATATTTACTCACTTATACAATCCTGGATACAAGTTCACAATGATCCATACAGCCACTCACACATTCACTGGCTCTTATGCACAGTTATTTATATATGTCAACTCTCACATGTACTGTATTTTACATATGTACTTACTTTGACATGTAGCACTGAGATATCCATTCACTCACCAATGCACAGAGTCATACACCTCCCAGCCACCCACACACACACTCAGTCTCCCATACAAATACTTGAGCAACCAATCAATAACCCATATACTTACTCATATAGCTACTGATCAACACATGCAGCAGTTTACAGAACAACAAACATAATGATGTACAAATTACACAGTTCAGTCACTAACCCATGCACTCAGTGAGACACATTTAACCACTCATTCATACAGTCAGTCATGCACCTACTAAATCCTTCATCCAGACACTTCTACATCCACTCATTCTTCAATATGTAAGACATATTTTAACTTTACAGAAATACACAGTCACTGGATGTTGTCATCAGTGATGTCATTTGAGATGTCATCAGTGATGTCATCAGTGATGTCACTGACCATGTCATGAATGATGTAATATGTGACATGATCAGCAGTGGATTGCGGGTGCGCGATATATAGTTAGTACAACTAACTATATATGGAATTTCATTGGTTTTGTGTGAGTAAAATAAGGTTTTTTAAATGCTAATTCCTAACTATATATGGTGTATAACCTATGGTTTTTTCAGTGAATTTTCAAGGTTTTGTTAATGCTAATTCCTAACTATATATGGTCTATAACCTATGGTTTTTTCAGTGAATTTCATTGTTTTTTTAAAAGCTAATATCTATAGCTGTAAAATGTATTCTTCTTTAAATCCAAAAATATATTTTATATGTTTATTAATAATTTTTTTATAATATTTTTTTTGTTTCGCTCCCGGTCCGCGAACCGGGAAGCTTTCCGTTAGCTCAAATTGATGCCGCGACCCGGTCCGCGAACCGGTAAGAAATCAACATAGTGACGGTATCGCGTTGCCGCGTAATGCGTCTTATGACGTACTGCGTTAGCGCACCCGGAAGTGCCCCGGGGCGCGGACCGAGGCGCGAAACGCAGCTCTCCGGAAGCGATCCGCGGCGCGTCGCGAAAGCGCGATGTATCGCGTTGCCGCGTAATGCGTCTTGTGACGTACCGCGTTAGCGCACCCGGAAGTGTCCCGGGGCGCGGACCGAGGCGCGAAGCTCAGCGACCCGGAAGCTAACCGGGGCGCGTTCCGCAGCGCGTAACATGAGCGTGAGAGGTCATGTGACTTGTTAATAAAACTTTTCATTGGTTCATTTCACTTTTGGTTTCATAATGATGTAAGGCTAGGTCAGGTGACCTAAAAATAACACTTTTCATTGGTTGAGAAGTATTGTTTTTCCCAAATGATGAAAACCCCTCCTTCTTTCCTCACTCTGACTTTCATCATTGTGAGAGGAAGACCTTTATTACTATATCAGAAATGGCTTCAGTAGTTGCTTCAGCTGGTGGACCCCCACCACCACCTCCACCTCCTCATGGGAAGAGAGGACCACCTCCCCAGGTGATGACCAACACTGAGGAGGAAGAGGAAGAAATGGATGAAGAGGAGGGAGAAGAACCACAGTTCTTAGAAGAAGTGCCCCGGGTTTCCCATAAGAAAGCCAGTTTCATCTGGCAGTTTTATTCGATCCCTCGTGGCCAAAAAAAGTGAATGCGAGGTATGTCACCTGCCTCATCTGTAAAGAAAAATTATCCAGAGGGACGGATAAGAAATATAGTTATGGCAACCATACTATGCACAGGCACATGACAAGGAAGCATCCACTGAATTATAGCCGGGCGGAAATACGGGATTTGCAGGAAAATCCAAGATCAACTCCTGTGGCCAGATCAAGAATATCCATTTCATTGACACCAGCAGAGGCACGGGAAACTGTGCCAAACATACAAGAAAATTTTGGCCACATGATCCACACTTGTATGCACTGTCGTGCGTTGTTAGCATGTGGCAACATGAGCATAAATGCTATAAACCTGGCGTATGAACACCATAATTGCCCTAACCGCCCCCAGTAATTGTTTTTTTTTGCTCCTGTTGAGCCCTTTTCAATGCCTGTTTTTTGTTGTCCCCCCCCCCCAAAAAACCCCCAAAAAAATATAAAATCGTTCAAAAAATACAAAAAAAACAAAAAATGTTCAAAAAATAAAAAAAAAATATAAAACAACAAAAATATTTAAAAAAAAGTTCTTTTCAGAACTACCTTCCCTTTCAAAAAAAATTGCTAGAATGTTTAGCACTCTGGCAAGCTCTATTTCTTTTGGTTCGCTTCCCGGTTAGCTTCCCGGTACGCGGACCGGGAGCTAACCCCAAAAATTTTTTTTTTTTAAAAAGAGTAAGTATAAGGAAAGTAAACAGAGAGTGATGTTAAAAGAAAGACAGCTATAGGGAGTAAAGAAGAGATACTGTTTAATAGATCTATTTACCGAAGAAAAGACGGAAGAGGGTATAATTGTGAAAAACAAAATAGATAACGAAGTGAAAGAAAAAAAAAGAGAGTATAACATTAACAAAGAAGAGTTTCTTGGAGAATGTGAGTGAATGTTCAAAATAAGATTAAAACATGAGGAATAACAGAGAGAAAAAATAGAAAACAGAAAACAAAAAATAACAGAAAAAGATTAATTGAAACAGCAAAGAAATGTAAGTAACATAGAGCCATATCATCAACATAGGCAATAAAAGTTTTGCAGCTTTTATTGGCAGAAATGTGTCGCTAAAGCTGCTTTTGCGGCAGAAAACTGCCGCTAAAACCACTTTTGCACCAGTTTTCTGCCAATAAAAAGAGCAATAATTTTATTGGCTGTGTTCATAATATGCCCCTTAGTGTGCTTCAACTACACAGAGAAAGCATTATGAACAAGTAGTGATAGAGTGATCAGTCAAAGACACTAAGAGTAATAGAGACGGAGTGAGTGAACAAGAGAGAGGAACTATGAGAAGAGAGGGACTGAGAAAAAGAGTGGAAGGAGTTGAGTAAGTAGGTAATAGAGAAAGGAATGAGGAAAGTAGCAAAGGCAGGAAACTGAGGGTTAAAGAAATGAAGCAGTGGAACTAATAGAAGTTAAATGTGATAGAAATGTAATGAAAAGAGTACAAAACATTTACCTTATAATTGTCGTTAAATTACTCACTTTTTGTTTTTATACTTTCAATCTGTGAAAGAGAGAACAAACATTTGAAAAATATTAAAATATGTATTTAAAAATTACAAAAGACAAGGGAAAAGATTGAAGGACAAACAGTTTTTCAACAACTTTGACACTTACAGAAGCTTCTGCTTCTCCAGGCCCCCTACACAGTCCTAAAGATATACATTTTAAACTAACAGTATCTTGATGCAGATGAAGTGAGGCCTATCTTAAAACATGGTGCATCTTTTGCATTGCTGTTGTCTCAGAAAAGTGTCGCAAGACACTAAAATTTTAAATGATTACTTCAGGATGCCAATAAGATGTGTCCTATCCAGAGGTTTGTTTGAGGTGAGGCCTACTCAGGGTTGCAGATGAAATTTCGAGTTGTTGAAGAGAACAGAGGACATAATACATGTGAAGGTCTACCAATGAAGTGAGTCATGTCCACTGCACTCTTGAACAAAGTCCAAACCTCCTATGTTTCCCTGGACAGACCTAAACTTGATCTGCACAATGTGATTCATAATGATAGGAAACACAGGTGATGTAATTGAAATACGTGCAATTTCTTTTGCTCATTTCACAATCACATCACTTGTGTTTCCTTTGCTTAGGTATCTCATTGTGCAGATGTAGTCCAGCATATGAAAGAATACGCAGAAGTGCAGCACTGCATGCAACAACTTTGACACTTACAGAAGCCTCACCTTCTCCATGCCTCCTACACAGTTCTACATATACATCATAAATGCAAACAGTACAGAATTAATTATACATGTTAAATGGTTTATTTTTGCTGTTCTCAGAATGTATCAAAATTCACTAAAAACAGTGACTTGAAGGTATTCATCATATAACAGCGGGGAAAAAAAAACACAATCAAAATGATTGTGTTTAAAAAACCCATACAACATAACAAATCAGAATTCAGAACTCCTTAAAGTTAACTTACTTTCCATGACGTCAAAGGATGTCCTATGAACAGCTTACACTCTGTTGTGCTGTTATTACTTTCAGCCCGCCACTTTCTGAAAGAAAATCTCCATCGTTTTTAAAAACATGTTACATGCAATAAATGACTTCTTGCTCTCTACCACAAGTTTCCACAAGGCCAAATCTTGTCAGACCCATTTATAACTCTTGGATTTCTTGTAAGCCAATCCCGTCATTTGGCATTTCCGCAACTTTCAGAATTAAAATGTTGAAGATCATTTTCACAATCCTGGAATAGTAATATCTTCCCCTTCTTGCTCAGTCATGTTCTACATTTCCTATGACACTGATACTGCTTACTATGAAGCAGACTTACACTACCTCTATGACTACTACAATTATTTAATTCTCTACATCACTTTTAATCACAAAGCAATGTAAAACAATAGACAGCATTGCAGACTTACATTCCCTCTACTTTATGTTTTGATTGGCTGCTTCAATTAGCTTATAAAAAGAAATAGTTTTTCTGAACTCATTCAAAGTGCACTTATTTCTCCATGACGTCCAGTCTTATGGTTAGAAGTTATGTCTCTGAACTACACTTATCCTCAAGGCCAAATTGTGTAGGAGCCATTAGAACTTCTTGAAATTCCACAGAGCACATCCCGAGATTATTTCCCTAAAATTTTGGTTTTAAAAACACCAGGTAAGAGTTTTTAAGGTCATACGGCAATTTTTTTTTGAAAATTAAAACAGAATCGTTGCAGAATGACCAGCCATTTCTAGACTTTAAATAAGCTGTGTAATGTCCTGATGGTTTTGAAGGACCGTCATGATATATAATTGCTGCAGTTACAAAAGTCCTTCCTGATATTGACAACTGCGAAGCTACAAAATTTTTAATTAAAGTTGTCAATTTTGTTCCATCAGGCCTACATTGTTGGAACATTAAAATGACATACTGGCCATATGTTCATATAAATAATGTGGACATCATTTCAGATTTACATTGGCTACACTCCATGTTGTGATCAGCTGCTTTTACTAGCTTATTAAAGGAGACTGATTTACTGTCTGGCAAAGTTAAATATATAAATCTTTCTGAGTCTACACTAGTAGTACTTGATACCATACAGTTCTCGCAGTCATGCTGCCATTGATAAGAAAGCCCAAACAGCTGATCTACATCTACACCTTCAGCATGTAATACATCAAGCATATACATTAAAAACTCCTGACAATCTTGCTGAATATTTTGAGAGAATTGTGTTTGGCCTGAACATCTGTCTAACAGATTTCGAATTTCAGACACACTTTCTATGTTTGTTCTATCAGTGCTACATTTCTCTAACACAGAATTTAACAAACTGCAAAATGTTTGATCAGAATTGACCACAATCTCTTCTTTTACATTTTCTAGAGAAAACAAAACATTAACCACTACATTAGCATAGCAGTTGACACCAGAACTGTTTTCAAACTGAAAACCAACAACATCTTCAACAGAATCCTTTTTGTTTCTGCTTGTAATTTTAGGTTCATTGACTTTTTGTCTTTTTGCTACAACCTCCTCAGTATTGGTCACATTTCTTCGTTTCCGGCCTACCACACGTTTCTCAAACAAAGGATACTGAGGCAAATGTGGCGCATACTCTCTTCTTAACCTATTGTATTCCTTAACACAATCTAGATCTGCACAAATGTTTGTGACATCACACTCAATCAAGTACAATCCCGATAAAGTTCTAACTCGTGACAATGCCACATATGCCATACCCTCCTTGAACACAGAACTGCCAATATTCACCAATGCACTGTCTACACTTAAACCTTGCGATTTATGGATTGTCACCGCATATGCCAAGCAAACAGGAAACTGCTTACGGCGAACATATAAGTCTTTTACAAGCAAAAATCTAGCAGAACAACGACCAATTAGCTGTACTTCCTCAATGCCATCAAATTTAATTTTTAAAAATTCAATTCCATCTCTATTTCTGTATTTCACAAAATCAACAACATTACCCATTGATCCATTTACCAGACCTCTTTCAACATGTAAATTCCTTCTTAAAATTATACGGCAGTTCAAGCACACATTCAGAGTCTTTTCAAAACCTGCAGTTTTAGATATACTCTTCTCTAATGAATCCAATTTTGTTTTCAGATTCTCAGACAAAATAATTGTTGATCCCATATGCTCTACTCTGTCAATAGCTTCCAGTTTCACAATCTCTTGCTTTTCTAAATGCAACATTTTGTTGTTGAATTTGGCACATTCTGCAAGAGTTGGCATCAAACATATTCCAGATTTCTTCTCAGTAATTTTCTGAAAAATATTCTCAGGCACAACATCTTGTTCTGGATATAAATTTGACAGTAATCGTGCATGTAAAGCTTCTTTCCCATGCTCGGTCACTTTTCCAATTCTAACATCTTGTAGAATAGTCTTGTAAACTTCATCCTTCGCCTGACGCATATTTTCATGCAGTTCAGCATAATTGAAGTTTAACCATATATTGACGTTGCCAATGCTCCCTAGGCACTTCCTGGTATCTTCATGCGTGAGCATTTTGAACACAGGTTGCCCTTTCACTGGTGTCAGCTGCAAAAGATCTCCGAAAACAATGATGTGTTTGCCACCAAATAACACATCATACTCTGTTTTGAGAACTTCTTGCATTCTCAAATGCACAAAGGCAAGCATGACATTGGAAACCATGCTTACTTCGTCAATGATAAGAAGTTTCATTTTCCTCAAGATTCTTGAAACTTCAAAACAAGCATCTCCAGATAGCTTGTGATATTGTAATTTGTTGTCATGCTCCACTGGCAGCATCAGTAAACGATGTAAAGTAATCCCTTTAATGTTATGTGCTGCCAGTCCAGTTGGAGCGGTGACAACACAAGACAGCGATGACTCTGTCCTTTCCTGCAAATAGCATGAAATTGCTTTAATGAGGAAACTTTTTCCAGTTCCCGCTTCTCCACTCACGTACAGTCGGACAGGCTTCAACGATGTACATGAGCACTCTTTCTTGTCATGACTTAATCCATGATCAATTTGCATGGTAACTTCGTCATATATTTTCCTCTGCTCAACGTTGAGTTGTCTTTCCAACTCTTCTAAGTTAACCGCATCCTCCTGAGCATGTGCCATGGCTCTTTCCACTTCATTCATGGCAGTGGCAGCTTCATTTTCGATAACAGGTCCTCCTAGTGGATCCTGACTCAATGAAGCAGAACTCTGACTGTCCTGAGAACTGTCTCTGGCAATCTCGGCTGCAATCGTTGCTTCCTGCTCAATTTCCGCATTCAACATTTCTACATATTTGGGAAAAGCAGGACATTCTATGGTCTCCTTGGCGGCATTGAAAGAGTCTTCGTAACAGAGGAAATCTCCAAGCAGTTCCTCTTCTGCACGCCAAGGCTTGAAAAGTTGCAAAAGTGCTAAATAGAAAAACTCCTTTTTTTCAGGAGATTCGCCACTCAATTTTCGATGGTTTACCAAGTGGCATTTTCTTTGCTTGACCAGACATCCCTCACTTCCTATTACAGCATACACTCCTTTCTCAGTATCTTCTTTGATGTTCCTCTTGAATATGTAATTTTGAAGAACCTCATACAGACAAACATTGTCGAGGTGACTGCTTCTATTTGGATAATATGTATCCAACATGTTGGTCTTCAAAATGTCGGTACTGTTTGGCTCCTTTTCCGCCAAATACTCAATTTCCCGCACAGGTTTGAGAACTCGATTACGCGTTGCAGCAAGACCAAGACTCGCCCAAACGATACTCCTGGACTTGGCATAGAGACTTGCTGAAGACAACCGGTCAGAACATTCGTAAGCTCCAATTTCTCGATGCGACAACATCTTCAGACTGAAACTGTACAACTTCTTGCTGAGGCTCTTTTCATGGGAAATGTCCTCCCACATATCCTTCAATTCTGTCTTCTCTTTTTTGGTGATGTAAGACGTCACATACCGAGCCACAGCCATACAGTTATCAGCCACAAACTGTATATCCATGTTAGCATTCCACATGGACAAAATCACCGGGTTGTAGTCGTTGATGTACTTGGACTCTTCGTTCCTCTTCAAATTGTATGTGTTTTTAGGTGATTTCTTCATGACATTGTGTCGCAGCGAAGACATCAAACTGTTTACTCTTCCTTTAGAAATCACCGGTCGTGGAAAGCCGAAACGACATTTAGTGTAGAACTTGTCCTTGTTTCGGAATTTACGACGGCAGTACTTTCCACATCGATGGCTTTGGAAACGCAGAACTTTTTCTCTTAGGCTTTTCTTCTCCTTTGCGTTTGGAACAGCACACGTAGAATACTGTTGGATGAAACTCATCACTGAGTCTTCTGGATCCGTTCCAAATTTAGGTGCATCCTTGATCCACAGCAACATATGTATATGAGGAGCACCTCTTGCTTGGTACTCCTTTCTCCAGAAGAAATCCAACACCTCTCCAAGAGGTGGATTCTTCTTATTCATGATGAAAGACATCATAGCTTCAAATCTATGATTGAAGTACCTACATACATTGACTGGATCCAAAGAGCACAGTTCTCCGGGTGTCTTGAATTCGATGTTATCTACGTTAGCATTTGCCTCTCGTAGAAATTCAAGTAAGTCTTCCCAGCAATACTCGGCACAGCTCAGAGTGAGGAACCATGTGGGAGTACCTAAGTTCCTCAGCATACATTTTAAATCACCATGACGACGGTACCAGCACTCATTAGTACCACGCTGACACGCCATGAGATTAATCAGGTGAGAATCCAAAATACTGTCTTGGACATTGACTTTATCCATAAAGTCACTTGCCGAGATGTTTTGCATGTGTATACCACTTTTCAAGATGTGGTTCACTGCATATGACAGTCCAGACAGATCGCTTTCAAACAGGAGATGAAACAAATAAGGAATGCATTGTCGAAACCTAGCATCTCCTGCATACAATCGCAAAGTCCGGTATTCAGAAGCAGGAATTTGATGAGGTCGCTCATCATATCTTCCTCCCTGACCTGTTGGAAAAAGCTGTGGGAAACACCGAGCGTCCAAACTTTCCTCCCAAACACTAATGGGACTCCCTTTCGCTTGTTTCATTTGAAACAACTCAATAGCATTCCCCATGACTTCCTTGGAATGCAAAGGATGAACACTATAATGTTCATATATTTCTTCACTAGTACAGGGTTCTACTTTCTCAATTTGACCAGCACACAAATCGCTGTCCTCTTCCTCACTTACTTCCTCTTCTGCAACATATACATTTTTATAGTATTTATTATATTTTTTCAAATACAATGTTGCCCTTTTGACTTTCCTAACATCTACTAAATCTTGCCATATTTTCTTATTCTTTGTCGGAACCCCATTAACTAAGATAACAAGAGGTTCCTCTTCCACTTTTTCTACTCCAATTGTGTTAATGTTTTTCTTCAAATCTAGAGGCAAATAAACAACTCTTCCCTTTAATCCTCTCTGTAAATCTGATGGAGGCAATTTTCCTGTCTTTGGCTCCATTCTTACAATAGCCTGAAAGGGATGGATACTTTGAATCAAAATAGATTCATAAGTATTTAAATCCTTCAATTCAGAAGGAATCTCAACCAATTCCAGATTATTATGAACTGCTCTAGCAGGCATCTGGTTTTGATTTAATTTGCAACAACAATAAGTACACACACGTTGATCCAATCCCAAATCAAAACAATTTTCTACCATCAAGTATGTTGCGAAATCCTTCCATTCACTATTATTTTCCCTTTCACTTTTTGCATATAAATCCACTAACTTAGTCTGATTCTTATAATAAGTGCGTCGACAACACACACAAGTGAGATTAGGCCTCTCACTTGATTTCACCTGAAACGTCGCAATTTCCTTCTGAAAATTATCTGTACTGGAAACCTGTACACTATCTTCCACATTACCCTCTTCTTCTTGGTCAATTTCAACATTCTCCTCTTTACTTCCAAAGTAACAAAACTCAATTTCTTCACATATATTCTTCACATCTATTTCAGAACCATGCAAAAGAGCAGCGCATAATTGTTTAAGCATAATTGCTGGACTCTTAGCATAATACAACATTCTAACTAATTTCCTCACTTTATTATGATGCGCTGCTAGCATCCTGAAATGATGAAAAACACTCTGGCATACTCTCCTGGAAAGACAAGCCAGTGAATGACCATGCAAACCTGTCACTTCTCTCACTCTGCAAGGATCTAATTCTTGCAACAACCTTATTTTCTGCTTCAAACTTTTCTTATTAAATGACCGTACAAAATCACAAAGCAAATTGATGGAATCCTGTCGCACACTACAAATACTACTACACTTCCAGGTGTAGACAGGACCCTTAGCACGTCTTCCTAAAACCTCATTACCTAACACCTCTTCTGTCTCTGTTGTCACAAGTTTTTCTTTTTCAACTGGACAACCATCTTTCACTTCATAAGCACGACCACTGGTGTCAACTGCATGCACCAAATCATTATCCTGGAAATAACTCTCCTCATTCAAAAATGCCTCACAGCTTGAACTATGCTACCATTCTCCAGAAAAAACTTCACAAAAATTACTACGATTAACTATTCTCTTCCATCTACTATTTCTTTTGAAATCATAAATTGCCTTGTTTAGCTTCCTAATTCTATTGATTATCAAAATAAATAACTTACGTTTAATTTCAAATGCCTGATCAATAACTTTCTCAACTTTTTTTTTCTCCTATAAAAAACCACTTTCTGTTGACCTTTCTTAATATTTTTTAACAAATTGCCAATTATCCTGTTGCGGAACATTCGTTTACGAATGTCCCTAAACTGTTGTTTCCTTCTACTATCATGCACAGAGTTATCTCTTGCTCTAGCAGTAACATTTTTGATTGGCCTTTCCTTTCCATTTGAATTGGTTCTCTTTTTCTGGACTGGAACATTTTCTGTAGTAATATTTTTTTTACTACACATATTTCTTATGAAATATTTTGTGCTCTTACCCGGTGCTTTCTTCGTGACTTGACAAATCTTTTTGTTAGAGGACTGCTGCTTATTTTGTTTCACCTGCTGTCTTTGACGTTTTGCAGCCTTTCTCTGTCTTTCTATTGTTGGCATGGTGAAATCTTGAAATGATCTGCAGTTGAATCTGTGGTAAAATATAATAAAAAATGTTATTAACCACTATTACCAAACAGTAAATCAATAACAGTGATCAAAAACTTAACACACTACTTGACATTTTAAATAGAAGATTTTTTAGTCCTTGGCAAATTTACAATACAGAAATAGCAGAAAAGAAATGACATTTATATTTATGTTACCTGTGCTATTTTATATGTGAATCTGATCTAATTTTATGAGCATATTTTAATATTTTATTGAAGACACTACACATAACCTGTTTTTGAAGGTGTCTTTATTTTTAAATTAAACGGTTTACATGTTTACTTTTTATTAATTATAAATTTTAAAAATAAATGTTTATAGTTCCATAGGCTCAAGCAGGTCAGCTTCCCACCCTATGTCATATAATTCGGACAAATCTGCATCCTCATCACGCTCTTCTTCATCCTCAGGATTTAAATCATCCAAGGGATCAACATCCACTGATGTTTCAATTACGAGTTCAATGATGAGGTCAAAATCAACTGATTGCAGATTGTCGCTCATGTTGATGTTGTCTTTATCTTTAAAGAAAGATAACAACAATGAGATGTTGCAGAGTAAGAGACAAAT
This sequence comes from Lissotriton helveticus, assembly GCF_964261635.1. Taxonomy (NCBI): domain Eukaryota; kingdom Metazoa; phylum Chordata; class Amphibia; order Caudata; family Salamandridae; genus Lissotriton; species Lissotriton helveticus. Next base: position 1,790,024,411 of record NC_136059.1, on the reverse strand, counting down.
CTCAGAGATTATAATAGTAAAATTGTTTAACAAGAGTAATATTTTGCAGCTATTATTTAGCCATGTCCAGCAATGCTGAGCAGGTGAAGACTATGTCTAATTTTTCAGTGAACAGGACTCATCTCTTCTTAACCTTGGATAAGCCTCACCGACTCTGTGTCCCCTGCACATACTTAAATGTAAAGGGGCAGATTTATGTTAAATGGCACATCCCCAGGCATGCACCAGTTAACGTGCACCGCTGCTCTGCCACCCATGGTGTGCCGTATTTACAATCAGATAGGAGAAAGCTGCGTCAAAACCCTGCGCCTGCTTTAAGCAGGCATAGGTCTTGACGCAACATTGTGGAGATGGGGCACCCCTGAGCCTTGCTTGAGCTGCATCGCACTTGCGATACAACTCCAGCAATCACTACCTTTACAGCACAGATACGTCACGCATCTGTGCCATTTTTGCCCCATGATGCCCCGCATTGTAAATGCAGCACACCATGGGTGGCGGAACAGCGGCGCAGGATGACTGACACATCCCTGGTGATGCACCAGTCATCATAAATCTATCCCTAAGCTTCTTATCTTGTTACAGATGAACCGCCATATGTACCATCAAACTATTTTGCATTTCCTAAATAGCGAATTTTAAGGGATAAATAGCAATTCTTTACCATTCCTAATTTGCAATGAGCAAATTGCTAATTGCAAGTTACCCATTCATTTCCATGGGCTAGGAGGCTCATAGGAATGAAGGTTTAATTTGCGATTAGCAATTTGCTCATCACAAATTAGGAATTTTTCCCAGGGTGCAGGGGTGTCTCAAAAACACCCTGCTGCACCCCTGAAAAAGAAATTTGGGGGCATATGGCACACATACATGCCCTAAGGGCATGTGTTGGCGTCATATGGGACCTTTTGTTTTTGAGAAAAAAAGCTTTTTGAAAAGAATTCACAAATTACCACCAACTAGAAGTTGGTGGTAGTTTCCAAATCCTTAATGTCATTTTTTACATATTTTTTGTTTGATACATTGCATTTAAGGAATCGCAAAATTTGCAAATCCTTCAGTGCAATCGCAAAATAAGGAATAGCAAATTTTGCTACTCCTTATTTTGCATCAAACTTGTTTGATACATACCATTTGTCTAATTAACATTCGCAAAGGCCGAAATTCGCAGAATTTTGATCTTTGCGAATGCTAATTAGCTTGATACATATGGCCCCAAGTGAGGCCTGTCTTGCAACATGGTGCATCTTTTGCATCACTGCTGCATCGGTTTCATGTGGTACGTTTTTTTTACACCATGACATATCTGCCTAAATGCATCAATTTGTAATTTTGTCGCCTCATAGCAAATCTTTTGCACCGCCGCTGCATCATAAAAGTGACGCACAGTGGCGCAAAAGAGGCATACACCTATCATAAATCTGTCCCTAGCATTTTAAATGATTAATCCAGGATGACGATAAGGTGTGGCCTATCCAAAGGTTTGTTTAAGGTGAGGCCTACTCAGGATTGCAGATTAAAGTTACGCTTGATGAAGAATACAGAGGAGATAATACATGTAAAGGCCTACCAATGAAGTAAGTAATGTGCACTTTATTTCGCCAGTCATCATAAATGTATCCCTAAGCTTCTTATCTTGTTACAGATGAACCACCATATGTACCATCAAACTATTTTGCATTTCCTAAATAGCGAATTTTAAGGAATAAATAGCAATTCTTTACCATTCCTAATTTGCAATGAGCAAATTGCTAATTGCAAAGTACCCATTCATTTCCATGGGCTAGGAGGCTCATAGGAATGAAGGTGCAATTTGCGATTAGCAATTAGCTCATCACAAAATAGGAATTTTTTCAAGGGTGCAGGGGTATCTCAAGAACACCCTGCTGCACCCCTGAAAAAGAAATTTGGGGGCATATTGCGCACATACATGCCCTAAGGACATGTATTGGCGTCATATGGCACCTTTTGTTTTTTGGAAAAAAATGCTTTTTGAAAAGAATTTGCAAATTACCACAAACTAGAAGTTAGTGGTAGTTTCCAAATCCTTAATGTTATTTTTTACATATTTTTTGTTCGATACATTGCATTTAAGTAATCGCAAAATTTGCAAATCCTTCAGTGCAATCACAAAATAAAGAATAGCAAATTTTGAATTAAGGACATTTTAAGTAATTTCCACATGTGCAGTGTTTTCAAATTATGATTTGAAAATCGTTTTTGGGGAAAAGGAATGGTTTGCAAATTTATGACAAGGACATAATGGTGTATGCTTCTCTATAAGGCATTTCAGTGTCTCTGATGTCATTTTTCCCATATTACATTATAAGACCTTTCCCCATGGAGCACATTCCTTGTAAATATGCTCCCACCTGTGCATGGTGAATTTAGATTTTGACTGTTTGAGTCACATAGCCATGTTAATAGTGACCCAAAAAAAATGGAAACGCTTTAAAAAAACACATTCATGTGTCTTAAGGACATTTTAAGTCATTTCCCCGTGGACAGTGTTTTGTAAGTGGCGCAAAAGAGTCATACACCTATCATAAATCTGTCCCTAGCATTTTAAATGATTAATTCATTATGACGATAAGGTGTGGCCTATCCAGAGGTTTGTTTAAGGTGAGGCCTACTCAGGATTGCAGATTAAAGTTACGCTTGATGAAGAATACAGAAGAGATAATACATGTAAAGGCCTACCAATGAAGTAAGTGATTTGCACTTTATTTCGCCAGTCATCATAAATGTATCCCTAAGCTTCTTATCTTGTTACAGATGAACCACCATATGTACCATCAAACTATTTTGCATTTCCTAAATAGCGAATTTTAAGGAATAAATAGCAATTCTTTACCATTCCTAATTTGCAATGAGCAAATTGCTAATTGCAAATTACCCATTCATTTCCATGGGCTAGGAGGCTCATAGGAATGAAGGTGCAATTTGCGATTAGCAATTAGCTCATCACAAAATAGGAATTTTTTCAAGGGTGCAGGGGTATCTCAAGAACACCCTGCTGCACCCCTGAAAAAGAAATTTGGAGGCATATGGCGCACATACATGCCCTAAGGACATGTATTGGCGTCATATGGCACCTTTTGTTTTTTGGAAAAAAATGCTTTTTGAAAAGAATTCGCAAATTACCACAAACTAGAAGTTGGTGGTAGTTTCCAAAACCTTAATGTCATTTTTTACATATTTTTTGTTTGATACATTACATTTAAGGAATCGCAAAATTTGCAAATCCTTCAGTGCAATCGCAAAATAAGGAATAGCAAATTTTGATTTAAGGACATTTTAAGTCATTTCCACATGTGCAGTGTTTTCAAATTATGATTTGAAAATCGTTTTTGGGGAAAAGGAATGGTTTGCAAATTTATGACAAGGACATAATGGTGTATGCTTCTCTATAAGGCATTTCAGTGTCTCTGATGTCATTTTTCCCATATTACATTATAAGACCTTTCCCCATGGAGCACATTCCTTGTAAATATGCTCCCACCTGTGCATGGTGAATTTAGATTTTGACTGTTTGAGTCACATAGCCATGTTAAAAGTGACCCAAAAAAATTGCAAACGCTTTAAAAAAACACATTCATGTGTCTTAAGGACATTTTAAGTCATTTCCCCGTGGACAGTGTTTTGTAAGTGGCGCAAAAGAGGCATACACCTATCATAAATCTGTCCCTTGCATTTTAAATGATTAATTCATGATGACGATAAGGTGTGGCCTATCCAGAGGTTTGTTTAAGGTGAGGCCTACTCAGGATTGCAGATTAAAGTTACGCTTGATGAAGAATACAGAGGACATAATACATGTAAAGCTCTACCAATGAAGTAAGTGATGTCCACTTCATTGCGCCAGTCATCATAAATGTATCCCTAAGCTTCTTATCTTGTTAGACATCAACCGCCATATGTATCATATAACTATTTTGCATTTCCAAAATAGCGAATTTTAAGGAATAAATAGCGATTCTTTACCATTCCAAATTTGCGATGAGCAAATTGCTAATTGCAAATTACCCATTCATTTCCATGGGCCAGGATGCCCATATGAATGAAGGTGCAATTTGCGATTAGCAATTAGCTCATCGCAAATTAGGAATTTTTCCAAAGGTGCAGGGGTGTCTCAAGAACACCCTGCTGCACCCCTAAAAAATAAATTTGGGGGCATATGGCGCACATAAATTTTAACAACATTCCATTACCTCAAAAACGATTTTCAATTCATAATTTGAAAACACTGCCCACAGGGAAATTACTTAAAATGTCCTTAAGACACATGAAAGTTTTTTTTAAAAGCCTTTGCAAGTTTTTGGGTCACTTTTAACATGGCTATGTAACTCAAACAGTCAAAATCTAAATTTACCATGCACAGGTGGGAGCATATTTACAAGGAATGTGCTCCATAGGGAAAGGTCTTTTAATGTAATATGTGAAAAATGACATCAGAGACACTGAAGTGCCTTATAAAGAATCATACACCATTATGTCCTTGTCATAAATTTACAAACCATTCCTTTTCCCCAAAAACGATTTTCAAATCATAATTTGAAAACACTGCACATGAGGAAATGACTTAAAATGTCCTTAAGACACATGAAAGTGTTTTTTGATTGCCTTTCCAGCATGGTTGGGTCACTTTTAACATGGCTATGTAACACAAACATTTAAAATCTAAATTTGCCATGCACAGGTGGGACCATATTTACAAGCAATTTGCGCCACAGAGAAAGGTCTTACATTAAAATGGGAAAAATAACATCAGGGACAGTCAATTGCCGTATAAAGAAGCATACACCATTATGTCCTTGTCATAAATTTAAAAACAATTCCTTTTCCCCAAAAACGATTTTCAAATCATAATTTCAAAACACTGCACATGGGAAAATTACTTAAAATGTCCTTAAGACACATAAAAGCGTTTTTTAATTGCCTTTGCAGCATGTTTGTATCACTTTTAACATGGCTATGTAACACAAACATTCAAAATCTAAATTTTCCATGCACAGATGGGAGCATATTTACAAGCAATTTGCGCCACAGAGAAAGGTCTTACATTAAAATGGGAAAAATAACATCAGAGACAGTCAATTGCATTATAAAGAAGCATACACCATTATGTCATTGTCAGAAATATTATAACCATTCATTTTCCTCAAAAACGATTTTCAAGTCATAATTTGAAAAGACTCCACAGCTCCTATGCAGAAAAACACCCTGTCAGTACTAATACTTCACATTTTCTCCAATTACATTTTCTCAAAGAAACAAAATCTATTTGTAAAACACTTGAGACAAAGCAACATTTGAAAAACACAACTTTCTTCATAATTTTCTCCTTAAAGCACACTATTCTCTATCTAAATTAAATAAATATTTTCTCACCTTAGCAAATACTTTGAGTTTGAAAACAGTCTCAGAAACACACCAATTTGTCTTCAGCAGAGCAAAAGGTATGCACTCCAGAGTCTGCAGCTATCAAAAGCACAGAAATGCTGTAATTCTTCACACATATCTCTCATGTCACCCAATCAAAACTCTTCCCTCACTTTTTTTCAAATGAAAACCCTTCCCCCCTCTGCCATTTCATGCCTTTTCTGCATGGCAACCACCTCTTGGAAGACTTCTGGTGTTTGCAAGTTCACACAACAATGTTGCAATTGAACTCTGAACTCTCAGTGCACCTGCATATCCAGTGCATTCTTTCATTTAATGATTTTTTATTGACCATTCAAAATACATCTTTCAAATAACTCATCCATGCACCCTAACTTTCTGTTTTCAGCAATCAAAATCCACCAATCACTGTTACTGCTTCATGAACACAGAAACTTCACAGTTTTTTTCATTTTAAACTCTCATTTTTTCAACTGCCATTTCATTGCCACACTTCATCTGACTGCAGGAGAACCTCCTCTCACCATGTTTTCTGTCTGGATTGTTGGACATAGTTATATCCACTGGGCTCACAGGTATGCTGAGAACAGAAAATTACCTAACCTCAATTTACAAGATGTGGAAATTAAGTGGTTTGGCCACAGAGGATTAAAATGTCACCAATTGATACCATTGGTGAAAACCTTTATGCATTTGCCCAAACCTGACCTGTTAATTGTGCACTGTGGAGGTAATGACTTGGGCACTTTGACTGGGGTAGGTCTGGAAATGCTTTTAAAGGACACCTTTGAGCAATTAATGGCACTTTTTCCTCAGACTGCCTTGGTATATTCAAATATATGCCAAAGACAGAAATGGAGGTGGTCAAACCAATTTTGTCCACAAATTGAGAAGTCGAGGAAGCATGTAAACAAATCTGTTTCAGCTTACATGAGAGACCATGGAATGGGCTCCCTGTACAACAATAACTTGCGTTACTACATGCAAGATATCTACAGAGGAGATGGAGTTCACTTCTCAGATGAGGGCAACAGAATTTTCACTCTGAATTTAAGACTGTGCATTGGTACCTACTTATAAGTACCTAAATGTACCATAAACCCAAAAGCTCTTCTCAGAGCTACCCTACATCTGATCACTCACAATTATTATTTTACTGTAACATTTTTCACTAATTTTCAACAAAGTACGCTCCCTGGGGCGCTACCCGGTACGCGAACCGGGAGCTAACCTCGCGAAATTTTTTTTAAAAATTGTTTTTTTTCGCACATATAAGCCTCCTCAGCCACCCTCACAAAACCTAGGGGGTCAAGATAAGTCTACCGTGCCCCCTTCTACCCATTCTGAACATTATTTGCCCTCCATTTTGTATCTTAATTCGACCGAAACACAAAATGGTGGACTCCCGTAACGCTTAAGGTTCGCGAACCGGGGCGCTCAACGGTTCGCGTACCGGGTCGCTCCCTGGGAAGCGCACCATCAAAAAAGGTGGGAAAGTAGCTCACAGAAAAGCCACTGGAGACAATAGATTAGCTCATACTACATACCAATCCCTACCATTTTCACAAATTTGATTGGAATTCCATTTAGCCATTTAGCCTGTAGACCTCTCTAAATACCCTGAGGTAAATTACTTCACAAAACACATCTGAAGTGTTGGAATTGACAACCAATTAATATGTTACTTTC